>NC_069504.1:284063476-284208476 GCF_027579735.1 Bombina bombina
ATTTATTTGCTTCAGTACTCTGGACAGAACTTGTTTTTTTTGGTTGGATTAATTTATCCAACAATCATCAAGGACAACCCAGGTTTTTTGCAAACATTGTCCGTAATCTAAAATATCATTATTGATTTGAAAACGGAAGAAAACAAGATAATTCTTAACATTTGAGAATCGGATTAAATTATAAAGTTGCTTAACATTTCATACTCAATCTGAATCACGAACGCTAAATTTGTTTGGACAGTGTCCCTTTAAGAGATTTAAAGAGTGTATTTACTTCTCTTCTTATCTTGACATACTTTGCTTGAAAAGCATATCGAGATAGGCTCAGTAGATGAAGATTGGTGGATGCACAGAGATGCCTTATGTGATTGGCTCAACCATGTGCATTTAAATTTCTTCTGTTGAGGATATCTAAATACTAAGATAAATTGAGTTACATTTTAAAGTCTAAACAATTTTCTATCTCTACAGATCATTTGATACAATTGTTTGTTTGTAATGTCTATTTAAAAATAAAGACGCCATTGCACAATAACATATATGAGCAGTTCAGACAAATACAAGCTCGAGGTTTATTTACTAATAACAAACAAACCTGTAGTTTAACATCTATAAACAGATTATCCAAGTTACTGACATTATAACCTGAATTTGAACATTCAGAAATGTTGCGTGGGAAACGGATCTTGAAACACCAGATTTGCATCTTTAAACATTAGAGTCTAATGTCACGCAATAGCACACAATCAATGTGCATTATGAAATACATTTAATAGAGCAATGTCAATACTTCACAATAAGTCAACAAATTGATTTTATGAACAATAAAGACATACAATATTAAATGTTTATTTGTATTAAAGAAACAGACCGTTATTAAACCGAAAAATGTATACAACATTTAATAATGTGACAGTATTAGATTTGAAAGATAATGTAAACATTAATATTTAACGGATCACGGATATTAAATCTGCGTCACACATATCGGCATGACAGGCCCATGAGTTACAAATAAGTCTTCATGAAAAATGAAGTAACAGCACCACCAGGAGGTATGTGTAAGGAAGTTACTAAGATATGAAACATTAAGGAACGGCCAATCAGAGTTCATCACACAAACACAACTTGAGTCAGGATGGTCTCACAGACATTATAAAAATATTTCAAACTTTTATCCAATCAGATGTACAGATAACTTGTCCCATGGTGCATCTCATGTTCACTTCACCATATAAAAGTCCATTACACGTTGCCATCTTTGTCAGTTCTCTAATGCCTGCAGGTAGTTTATATTATTATAATATATTTATTGGACAACCCAGCAGGCATGTCATCTCCCAGGTTCACCAAGCAGGAGAGCGCTGCACTGGTCCACGGCGTCAAGGACTTTTATCCCCAGCTGTTTGGGAACAAGAGGAGGTCGACAGATGCGCCTGTTAAGAAGGCCCTCTGGGAGTCTATCACCAATGCGGTTAAATTGATGTGTGACGTCCAGAGGAGCCAGGATCAAATCATGAGGAGATTCGGAGATATGAGGTTGCGCTTGACAAAAAAAGTCAACCTCATAAGGGACTGGGTACAAGCCCGTAAAAGAGGGGGCCAAAGAAAGGCCCCGCGGAAACTATACCTACTCCCTTATGAGGTGACTTTATGCGAGCTCCTCAATCTCCGGGTCCCCAAAAGATTTAGATCCTCGCCATCCTCGGCCTCCTCTTCTTCCCTCCCAGCTTCGCGAAAATTAGAATTGTGCATACACGTTAACATGGGTTTGCTGTAAATGGCATTGCTTTATACATGTTGGTCAAATGACGGATGCGTAATTCCGCTTGGAATCATTGCACAATGATCGCGAAAATTAGAATTGCGCATACACGTTAACATGGGTTTGCTGTAAGTGGCATTGCTTTATACATGTTGGTCAAATGACGGATGCATAATTCCGCTTGAAATCATTGCGCAATGATCGCAAAAATTAGAATTGCGCATACACGTTAACATGGGTTTGCTGTAAGTGGCATTGCTTTATACATGTTGGTCAAATGACGGATGCGTAATTCCGCTTGGAATCATTGCGCAATGATCGCGAAAATTAGAATTGCGCATATACGTTAACATGGGTTTACACGTTAACATGGGTTTGCTGTAAGTGGCATTGCTTTATACATGTTGGTCAAATGACGGATGCGTAATTCCGTTTGGAATCATTGCGCAATGATCGCGAAAATTAGAATTGCGCATACACGTTAACATGGGTTTGCAGTAAATGGCATTGCTTTATACATGTTGGTCAACTGACGGATGCGTAATTCCGCTTGGAAACATTGCGCAATGATCGCGAAAATTAGAATTGCGCATACACGTTAACATGGGTTTGCTGTAAATGGCATTGCTTTATACATGTTGGTCAAATGACGGATGCGTAATTCCACTTGGAATCATTGCGCAATGATCGCGAAAATTAGAATTGCGCATACACGTTAACATGGGTTTGCTGTAAGTGGCATTGCTTTATACATGTTGGTCAAATGACGGATGCGTAATTCCGCTTGAAATCATTGCGCAATGATCGCAAAAATTAGAATTGCGCATACACGTTAACATGGGTTTGCTGTAAGTGGCATTGCTTTATACATGTTGGTCAAATGACGGATGCGTAATTCCGCTTGGAATCATTGCGCAATGATCGCGAAAATTAGAATTGCGCATACACGTTAACATGGGTTTGCTGTAAATGGCATTGCTTTATACATGTTGGTCAAATGACGGATGCGTAATTCCGCTTGGAATCATTGTGCAATGATTGCGAAAATTAGAATTGCGCATACACGTTAACATGGGTTTGCTGTAAATGGCATTGCTTTATACATGTTGGTCAAATGACGGATGCGTAATTCCGCTTGGAATCATTGCGCAATGATCGCGAAAATTAGAATTGCGCATACACGTTAACATGGGTTTGCTGAAAGTGGCATTGCTTTATACATGTTGGTCAAATGACGGATGCGTAATTCCGTTTGGAATCATTGCGCAATGATCGCGAAAATTAGAATTGCGCATACACGTTAACATGGGTTTGCAGTAAATGGCATTGCTTTATACATGTTGGTCAAATGACGGATGCGTAATTCCGCTTGGAATCATTGCGCAATGATCGCGAAAATTAGAATTGCGCATACACGTTAACATGGGTTTGCTGTAAATGGCATTGCTTTATACATGTTGGTCAAAATGAAATGTGAATTATTATATATGTGAAGAATACAGTATTCTTATTTTCAATATTATACATAATAAAAAAAAATGACATATGCCCATCAATTGATGAGAATGAAATAACACAAAAAAATAATTAAAGCTACAGTAAACAACACAACTGATTGAAAATAAGAGTACAGGATATATTTATCATGAATTTAATTGAGGAAACAATTAACTCATGGGACTACCAAAAGATTAATAGTTTTTAATTGATTTGCTAATAATGTCAAGATTTTAAACATGGCATGATTTGTATTAATGATATCCAATCCTCATTTAATATATTACAGATCTGGATGTTGGTGCTGGATCCTCAAGCCAGGGCTTGTCACAGTATGGTATGTCTCATTTTAATTGACATTTGTCTTAGAAACATGGACAGAACATTACATACTAAATCCACATTGTTCAATATTTATATGTATCTGCAAAATGGATTAGTAAAATATTTACAAATAAGAATAAAAAACAACAACATAGGATTACATTGTAAGACTACTCTGAATTTTTATTAAATGTAAAATATCCCATCTATTCTGGATATCTTAATTTTAATGTAAGATTCTTTGAATGTCCAATTTATATTCTTCCCTTGTGTATTGCTTAATCTTATTTGTATACATTTTGAAAAAATTCACACACTTTTGCATATGATTTGTTTTTAAAAATATCGATTCCATTTTTGAAATTGATCACGTCATTTAAGGGACATGCCAACTAAATTTTACATTGAATGATTTGTAAACGTGATTTTATTGTTTTGTTTAAACATTTTATGAGCTACATTGGTTCAGTCTATTGTTTTAGTTCTTCTAAAAACATATTGATTTTGGTTTAGGTTAAACAATGCATTACTGGTATTATCCGGCTGTTTTTTTATGCATAAATTGGCATTGTGTCAAAAGTTAAAATCATGTGTTCAGATAACAGTAGTACATAGTTTCAAAAAGTATACAATTACACATTTAGAGCTTCATGTCCCTTTAATAGATGAAAATTAAATAATTCTTAGGATATCCTTAAATAACATATTAGATTTGAATTGCATGCTCAATCCCATTCATTACATCAACATATGGAGTAGAGAATTCATTAACACCAACCTTGTCAAATCAATATATTTTTATATTAAAGGGACACTGAGCTAAAATTATTAATGTTGTCATTCATATAGAGCATGCAATATTAAGCAACATTTAAATATAATACTATAATCATATGTGAAATATTCTATTGCTAAATGTATTTTAAAAACAAGAATGTACGTTTATCTGCAGATCAATTTTGGTTGACCAACCTGGGTTTTTATTGATGATTGGTGGATACCTTCAACAAACAATATTTATTGAATCCAATATTGCTTATCTGCCTTTAAGATTAAAATGTAGCAACATTAAAATTATAATAGGAGTCAATGTTAAATCATTTGGAACAATTTGAACAGTGAAATCAATGATTGAAATAAATCATGTCAGTGTCCCTTTAATAAACAATTGATTCATTAATCCTTACATTCTTTGGATTAGACAATATTGATATATAATTCACATATTCACTGTTGGAGTTACTTTATAGATATAAGCATACTCTAACAGCACCATGATTACATATTTGTACTAATCAATTTTGTTTGGTATTGTGATCAGTATGTGTTGTGTCCTAAACAAGATTACTGTACATTGCACAAATGGCTCGATGTGCCACATGTCTTTGTTTATATTTGTCAACAGCTGTTATTCAAAATGTGGTTTGTGTGTATTCTTTTAAGAACATTGATCAATGGGTATATTTAGATATGCAATAGCATCGTATGAGATGAGTTTGATGTCTAATATAGTCAGAAATTAAACATATGTTCAATACATAATTTTTTACAGAATCCCCTTGATTCAATCAAGCATTTTTTTTATAATGACTGCTCTATTCTTCACATTTTCAAGTTGATTATTCTTATAAATCGATACAGATGTGATTTAGTGCTATCCCAAATGTGTTCACTAATATATATCTATATCATTCATAGAGAGAGTTGGTGTGGGAGCCCAGAGGAATCCAGCACCGACACAGAGCTGCCTTTGCGGTCTTCTGGTAAGTCCATTGACTCATTTATATGTCATTGAAGGTGTATTGGTAATCAATATTATGAGCATGATTCTGATGAAGCATAACATTTGAAACAAACATATAATTGACTCCTCTGATTATATATTAATTTGATTTGAATATTGAAAGATTAAGAATTAAAACTTTCTTAGTCTACACCTTTGTTATTCAGAAGATGTATAGTATATGTTTGTTTCCAGGTTCATTTTTGACAACAATCATCAAGTGATACACACATGAGAAATCTTAAATGTTCAATGTACTATGCTTTTATGATTTTAAAATTCTTACAAACAATAAATAGAAAATCTGAATCATTGAGAATAACAAATCTAATGTCATTTGTATGCTCCATCAAAATGATGTAAATCATAACTTTGGGTGTGTATATCTTTAATGCAACATTGATGTGTGTCTTTGAGCAATAGTAACATATGTTATAATATCTGATCTTAACGTGTACACAACATGTTATGTTTTACAGAGATTGATTTAACATGTGGGACGGAGGAGGAAGAGGCTCCCTTGAAGTCTGATGGTATGTGGAATATATCTAACATGTTTCCAACATGTTGCTTTATTGGAAATCATTTTATTGAAGACATTCAAAGTCTACAGCTTTTGCACTTTAAAAAGGAATATTATTTGTCTGTTCAAATACACTACTGCCCCCTTTATATATCAGGCAGCATGAAGATATGCTTGGATTTGTTTAAATATTTGGATTTGAAATTCATGCCATCATGATGTCACATGCATATTCTAGGCCAAACCACTATAATAATTTTAGAATTGTACAGACAGTCATTGATATTCATCTGAGTGCCTATATGCATACCATATCCTCATGTCATCATTGTTTAGAAATTCAAACAAACTTCTAAGTATATTGCAAACATAATCAAGTTTAAATGCGTTGATTTGATTTCATGATGTATGAGATGTTAATATATTTATTATATTTATTTCAGATGGATCCTCTGCTTCTGGTCATCATTGTTCCTCCCCTGCCCAGTCCCCTGCCCAGTCCCCTGCCCAGCCCCCTGCCCAGTCCCCTGCCCAGCCCCCTGCCCAGCCCCCTGCCCAGCCCCCTGCCCCTCCTGGCCCTTCCCATTTGTCCTGTCGTATCCCTCCCAAAAAACGCCCCTTCGTCCCCCTTCGCCACTCTCCCCGTCTTTTGGCCCATACAGCTACCCCAGCTGCCCAGCCCCCAACTCACCACTCCCCAGCTGTACGGGCTACCCCAGAGCAACAGCCCATCCCTCCCCAACCCAATCCCATCCCTCCCCAACCCAATCCCATCCCTCCCCCCTGTCTCAACCTTCATTGTCCTGGGTGTCGGATTGTCCTTCCCAGGCACAGTTGTAAGTATCATTCAAAATCAACATTATAAGATACTTAAAGGTACACTGAATGAATATTTTTCAATTGTGATTCAAATAGAGCATGCAATGTTAATCAAATTTTTAATTTACTACTCTTATCAATTATTCTTCATTCTCTTGCTATCTTTTTTGAAACAAAGAAATGCCGATATTTTTTTTTAATTAAAAAAAAATATGGACATCATTTCTTTATTGTTGGATGAATGTATCCATCAATCAGCAGGGACAACCAAAGTTGATAACCAAAAATGGCCTGCCCTATAAACTTACATTCTTGCATTTAAAATATAGCTTGAGAATTCAAACATTTAAAGAATACGAGTAAATTAATAATTCTTTTTAATATCATGCTCTATCTGAATCAGTAACTAAAATATTTAGGTTTACTGTCCCTTTAATTTGATATCACTACATATACCAATCACCACTATTTGGATCCAAATATTTATGTCCAAATGTTCATACATTATCTCTTGTATAACCCAGTGGGAATGTAATTTCTTCTGGTTGCTATGTTTACACAGCTTGTCCTCAACGCCAAAATGTTTAAGGATAGGTGTGCCTACCACAGTATAACTAAAATCTTAAAATTGCTAATGTAAGTACAATGTAAATCCTTTAACAAGATTTTAGACACTCAAGCTGTAAAAGTGGATCATCAAAAACCAATTAAAGGGGACAACATGTTGGATTAAAATGTCCATTTAATGGTTTAGGTCTGTCTGAATAACATATTTCATGTGTAAATAATCAATGTCAACAAATTAATTTAAAGAATTATTTGTCTTTATGATGACAATGTATCTTTGCTTTTTATTTTGTCTGTTGTGTAATTATCATTAATATTTTATTTATTCTTTATTTTAGGCTGTGACTCAATATGGCTCACGCTCGAAGGTCTAGCACGCATAGAGCAGGCCGTGTTGAGGAACGCAGCTGTCCTGAGAGGGATGGCCGACACCATGCAGGCCCAGCTACAGGTTCAGCATATGACTCTACGTCAGATGAGGCGCTGGAACTCAATGCTTGAATCTGTAGCTGGACATGCACAGGACGATGAAGGGGATGACCAGTAAGTGGAGGATCTGGAGATGCTCCAAGGGCGCAGATAAGAATTATCCATCCACATGTTGATGTTTTTGTAATTGTTGCCATTTGGCCTTTTTTTCTGATTATTGTTGTGCCTGTTGCACTCTGTTACCTTGTCATATGTCTCCAATGGGGCTATGCTGGCCCTTGGCAACTCTCTTCATGGACTGTGATGCACTCTGTTACCTTGTCATATGGCTCCAATGGGGCTATGCTGGCCCTTGGCAACTCTCTTCATGGACTGTGATGCACTCTGTTACCTTGTCATATTGCTCCAATGGGGCTATGCTGGGCCTTGGCAACTCTCTTCATGGACTGTGATGCACTCTGTTACCTTGTCATATGTCTCCAATGGGGCTATGCTGGCCCTTGGCAACTCTCTTCATGGACTGTGATGCACTCTGTTACCTTGTCATATGGCTCCAATGGGGCTATGCTGGCCCTTAGCAACTCTCTTCATGGACTGTGATGCACTCTGTTACCTTGTCATATAGCTCAAATGGGGCTATGCTGGCCCTTGGCAACTCTCTTCATGGACTGTGATGCACTCTGTTACCTTGTCATATGGCTCCAATGGGGCTCTGCTGGCCCTTGGCAACTCTCTTCATGGACTGTGATGCACTCTGTTACCTTGTTATATGTCTCCAATCGGGCTATGCTGGCCCTTGGCAACTCTCTTCATGGACTGTGATGCACTCTGTTACCTTGTCATATGTCTCCAATGGGGCTATGCTGGCCCTTGGCAACTCTCTTCATGGACTGTGATGCACTCTGTTACCTTGTCATATAGCTCAAATGGGGCTATGCTGGCCCTTGGCAACTCTCTTCATGGACTGTGATGCACTCTGTTACCTTTTCATATGGCTCCAATGGGGCTATGGCTCCAATTTTCCTGATCTTCACCAGAAGATTTATAAACGTTGTTGCTGTTTTCTGACATACTAATAAAAGACATGTCATTGCACGAATCTTTGTCCTCCTTATTCATGTCATTGATTGAAATCTGTAGTTTATCTGGTTGATCCTTAAAGGGACCTACCAAAAATAATGGTGTTTCCTGAATCATATATGTAATACAATTGTAAATTACTTTAAGATTAACATCTCCAATGTAATTTTATTATTTGTCTTTATATATTTTTCTAAAAGCTTTATCATTGCATGATTATGATTAGCATAGTAATTATTTTATATATGTATATATAGATTGTTATTTGTGTATATATATGTATATTTCAAATTTCACATCCATGTGTGTATTTATAAACTCTGCATGAATTGATGCACCTTTAACAAATGATCTGAGGATTGATACAATGATATAATCCCTGTAAAGTGTTCATTTTATTAAATTAGTATTGTCTCTGTGTATCCTCTTTTTAAAAATAAAAATCATGTCCCTTTAAGTGATGGTGAGCACAATTGTTAATGAATGGATTTCCATTTCTAAAGCGTTTTTGTCCTTTTTACATGAACAAGGACATATAATCTTATTAATAAACAATCTTATTGTAATGTTGACAGCACATGTATTTCATTTTCAATTCTATCTTATTGTAAAAGTGTAACCAAATCAATCTCTGTGTGTAATGCGCATATTTTAGATGAAGAATATGTTTTGACAAATATTGTCGGCTGACGATATTTCCACTTGAATAAATGACACGTTTGATCAATACATGTGTCATTATTGTTATTCCAAAACAATCTAAACATATCTTAAAACATCAATGGCATATACAGGGAGTGCAGAATTATTAGGCAAATGAGTATTTTGACCACATCATCCTCTTTATGTATGTTGTCTTACTCCAAGCTGTATAGGCTCGAAAGCCTACTACCAATTAAGCATATTAGGTGATGTGCATCTCTGTAATGAGAAGGGGTGTGGTCTAATGACATCAACACCCTATATCAGGTGTGCATAATTATTAGGCAACTTCCTTTCCTTTGGCAAAATGGGTCAAAAGAAGGACTTGACAGGCTCAGAAAAGTCAAAAATAGTGAGATATCTTGCAGAGGGATGCAGCACTCTTAAAATTGCAAAGCTTCTGAAGCGTGATCATCGAACAATCAAGCGTTTCATTCAAAATAGTCAACAGGGTTGCAAGAAGCGTGTGGAAAAACCAAGGCGCAAAATAACTGCCCATGAACTGAGAAAAGTCAAGCGTGCAGCTGCCAAGATGCCACTTGCCACCAGTTTGGCCATATTTCAGAGCTGCAACATCACTGGAGTGCCCAAAAGCACATGGTGTGCAATACTCAGAGACATGGCCAAGGTAAGAAAGGCTGAAAGACGACCACCACTGAACAAGACACACAAGCTGAAACGTCAAGACTGGGCCAAGAAATATCTCAAGACTGATTTTTCTAAGGTTTTATGGACTGATGAAATGAAAGTGAGTCTTGATGGGCCAGATGGATGGGCCCGTGGCTGGATTGGTAAAGGGCAGAGAGCTCCAGTCCGACTCAGACGCCAGCAAGGTGGAGGTGGAGTACTGGTTTGGGCTGGTATCATCAAAGATGAGCTTGTGGGGCCTTGAGGATGGAGTCAAGCTCAACTCCCAGTCCTACTGCCAGTTTCTGGAAGACACCTTCTTCAAGCAGTGGTACAGGAAGAAGTCTGCATCCTTCAAGAAAAACATGATTTTCATGCAGGACAATGCTCCATCACACGCGTCCAAGTATTCCACAGCGTGGCTGGCAAGAAAGGGTATAAAAGAAGAAAATCTAATGACATGGCCTCCTTGTTCACCTGATCTCAACCCCATTGAGAACCTGTGGCCCATCATCAAATGTGAGATTTACAAGGAGGGAAAACAGTACACCTCTCTGAACAGTGTCTGGGAGGCTGTGGTTGCTGCTGCACGCAATGTTGATGATGAACAGATCAAAACACTGACAGAATCCATGGATGGCAGGCTTTTGAGTGTCCTTGCAAAGAAAGGTGGCTATATTGGTCACTGATTTGTTTTTGTTGTTATATTGGTTTCACTGGTAAAAATAAATAATTGAAATGGGTATATATTTGTTTTTTGTTAAGTTGCCTAATAATTATGCACAGTAATAGTCACCTGCACACACAGATATCCCCCTAAAATTGCTATAACCAAAAACAAACTAAAAACTACTTCCAAAACTATTCAGCTTTGATATTAATGAGTTTTTTGGGTTCATTGAGAACATGGTTGTTGTTCAATAATAAAATTAATACTCAAAAATACAACTTGCCTAATAATTCTGCACTCCCTGTATATTTCTCATGTGTATCTTTTAAATGTTAAAGATATACACCATAGCTATAGTTAAAGGGACAGTCAAGTCCGAAAAGATGATTCATGATTTCGTGACATTCCTAGATAGCAATCTAGACACATACTAGTTACTAAAATATAAATATGTTTCTTATTGATATGCCAAGCTGTCAACTGAGTCCTTGTATTGGCTGTGGTTTTTCCTTGATCTCGGATGCGCCATGTTGCTTAAGACGTCACCTGCCAGGCTGTCCAATGATTCCTTGTATTGACTGATGTTTTTACGCGATCAAGGATGCACCTTTTATTGGATGGCGTTTTTACGCGATCAAGGATGCGCCTTTTTTTGCTTTGCGTTCTTACGTAATAAATAATGCGCCTTTTATTGGATTGCGTTCTTACGTGATCAAGGAAGCGCCATGTTAATTAAGACGTCACATGCAAAGGTAAAAAAACGTCTGATTGTATGACGTAGTCCCGCAATATTTTTTTGTGCACGTCAAACACGTTTGTGAATGAGAAGACAAGTTTAAAAACATGTCGAATATGGATTGTTTGCATCATGTTACATTGTTGACCCATAGCTGATAAAGACCACCACATTCTCTTTTGCTGGATGTCTGGTTGAATAAACGAATGAAAGCAAAATGTTTTCATGCATAAGATATTTCGAGGCAAGTGCAAATCTCTATAGTCCATGTTGTTTAAAATGTTTGTCAACAATATGTTCCTTTTTATGAAAAATGACTGTTGTGTTTAATGTTAAAGATATCTAATTCATAAATATGCGCTATTGTGTTAGAATAAAGTAATCAATATGCATTTATCTTTATCATATGCTAAATATATGATGCCGACTTCTTCTAAATGTAATTTCGTCGTATATTTTATTAAAGGTTCATTAGACACTCACATTAAAAACCAAAATATTTTATTTGGTCTCTAGTTATATAGCCCATTGTTTACCAAATACACGTCTCATTTTGCTTCTGTTCAAATAAAATTTAAGTACTTTTCAGACTCCTCGCCAAGCCTCAAAGTTTCATGTGAGTACCATCTCCAGCTTTCTCCAGTTTGTGTAAAGGGTCTTTTCATATGTTAATGATGGGGTATTGTCTTGTTTTACGGTTGTAATGGGGGTTCATCTATATTTTCAATAGAGATAACCCAAATTTATTAGAAAGTGTTTAAATATTGATATCAGTATATGTTAATCTTGTTGTTTCTAGTAGTGTCTATTACATGCAGTTCTGTTAAAAATATAGTATACTGTCCCTTTAATGCAAATGTTGATTTTTGTATCATGTATGAGTTCCACATTGGTTAATCTCCAAATATATTATTGTTAGCATATTTTCACCCCCCACTCCTAAAAGGACTTTAAACCATATTCATTGTTAAAACAAATGTCTTTCTTAAAAAAAATAAAAACAAAAATAATGTCTCTTTAAGAAAATAGACTTTATTTAACACGTCAATATAAATATTTTTTCAAAATTTATTGTTTGAACAAGTACATGTAGATATACGAACAATCTGCAAATATTATGTTAGCATATGTAATTTTGTTAAAGGGACAGTTTAGAAAACAAATAATGTTTTGCATTATTAAAAAAGTCAATTTTGTAATATCAATGATATCAAAGGTTTCTCACCAATTAATCATTTGTGTTTATTTTAAATTGCTAGCTAAACCTATGAGGTTCGTGTGCTCATTTCTTAGAGCTTGAAGAGTGCATGTAATCATTATGCAATTTGACCACTAGAGGGCATTTGGATAGCATTTGTATATGTAAATCCTTGAGCTCATACAGCATATTTACCATGTATTGATCATTGATGTCTAAAATGTTGTTATGTCAGAACAACAAATAAGTGGTCATTTTTCATAGGCATAGATACAAGGGTAAGCATATAAGTCACACGTATTTCTCCATGTTTTGTTGTTTCCAACTTGATAATGCATAATACAGTGTTTTCTTTGTAATCAATAATTCTGACTGTCCCTTTAAGCTGTGTTATTGTCATTCAAACAGTAATATGCCATCATGGATAATTGTAAGATAATTGCGATTCGGGAAACAGTTTGGACATCACATCACCGAAACCAATCAATATCATGAACAATGATAGGTATGTGATGTGGTTTTCACACACTTATAACCCACACTCTGCAAACAATCTGCCTCCATGGACCCGGTCCCATAGAAGTAGATTATATACAGAGTGTGGTCCACAAGTGTATGAAAACCACATCACATACCTATCCATTACACATTAAATAAAAAAAACATTAAACATGAAAACAAATACTTACTTCCTCTTCCTTCCCCTCTTCCCACGGGGCTGAGGCTCTGGGAGGGTCAACTGCTGACTCCGACGAGTTCTCATTGGAGATGTTGTGGGAAGAGTGGAAGGAAGAGTACTGGGACGACCAAGGTGAGGAGGAGGAGATGGGCCGGCAGGAGGAGATGGCCCGGCAGGAGAAGATGGCCGGCAGGAGAAGATGGCCCGGCAGGAGAAGATGGCCCGGCAGCAGGAGGCCCAGCAGCAGGTGGCCCAGCAGCAGGAGGCGGACCAGGAGGCAGACCAGCAGGAGGCAGACCAGCATGCGCCTCCCGGAAGAAATTAAACATCTCTTGTTGGAGATTAAAGGTTCTGTTTTGGCCTTCTTCTATTCGAGTAAGGATGTTTATTATTTGGTTTTGGCCTTCAATGATTTTGTTTCGTCCTTCAAGAATTCTAGTTCTGCCTTCTATATTTTGTATCCGGGAGTTACGCATCTGGTCAATGTAGTCTAGTAGAACCAGCACCTCCGCTATTTCCTCTTGTTGTGCACGGCGGGGTGCCCGTGCACGGCGGGGTGCGGGTCCTTGAGGGGCCTCTGGTTCCGCGGCCTCTTCTTCTGCTTCCGGGGCCTCTTCCTCTGCTTCCGGGGCCTCTTCGTCAAGGGGGGCCTCTTCCCTCCGAGGTGGAGATTCATCCCCACCACTCTCATCCCGGGGAAAAGGAGGAGCCTGTATTTGCTGTGCTGCCTCCTCCCCAGACTCTGTATATTTGAAAAAGAAAGAAATGTATATATTAGCATATTTCCAAATAAAGCTTTAAATGACTTAGCTTATGATACAATTACAAATTCAGCCTCATTAATCCACTGTGAAATCTAACAATCAATATGATTTCCGCATTTTCTAAACCGTGTTTGTGATATCTCTGGTCAATCTGAATGTTTTAGCGTTTGTTTTCATTCTGTTTAAATGCACACCTAACCTATAGCCTAGATACTGATGTAACCGCAAAGTAATTGTGAATGCGTGTAAACAACGGTATAGCATTAATCTGATCCTTAAAGGGACATGAAACCCAATGTTTTATCTTTCATGATTTAGAAGCATACAATTATAATCAACTTTCTAATGTACTTTTCTTATCTAATTAGCTTCATTCTCTGGATATTCTTTGCTGAAAAGCATATCTAAATATGCTTAGAAGATGCTGATTGGTAGCTAAATATAGCTGCTTCCTGTGATTGGTTCACCGTGTGCATGGCTATTTCTTCATTAAAGTATATCTAAAGAATGAATCAAATTAGGTAATATAAGTAAATTTGAATGTTTTGTAAAATTGTATTCTCTACCTCAATCATGAAAGTAAAGGTTTGCGTATAGTGTCCCATGAAATACATTCGTATGTGAATTTATTCTTAAATGAGCTTACCTTCAGATGAGAATGATAGGTTCCCAGTATCAATTCCTCCGATACCGACTACATCCACCTCGGAGATGCTGGGACGCAACATTTCCTCCCATCGGCAGTAATCGATTTCCAGTGCAGGGCCGCCACCGGTTCCTGCGGCATGTCGGGCCTCCAGGCTTAACTTTTTCTTAAGATCCATCTTGCAGTCCCGGTATTGATGTTTAATAGAGTCCATATCTCTGTTCCGGCCACCCACTGCATTGACTGCATTCCTTATCTCATGCCAGAGCTTTCTCTTCTCAGTCGGGGTGGTCTTCTGATGCTG
Organism: Bombina bombina; assembly: GCF_027579735.1. Taxonomy (NCBI): domain Eukaryota; kingdom Metazoa; phylum Chordata; class Amphibia; order Anura; family Bombinatoridae; genus Bombina; species Bombina bombina. The sequence continues at coordinate 284,078,590 of NC_069504.1, forward strand.
CATCCTCCTATACCTAGCCATATAGGCTTCTACGAGGGCCTCCTTCTCCTCCATCGAAAACCTTGCCTCCCTTGTCGCCTTGGCCTTCCCCTGTGACGATGCCCTCTGTTTCCCGGACTGTGAAGCCCTACTCTGTCCGCCACTGGGCCCACCCCCGCTTCCTGCCCCCCTTCCTGCCCTGTTCCTCTCCCCCTCCCTCTCCTCCCCCCTCTACCTCTCCCCTGCCTGCCCTCCATCTCTTCCCTAAACTAAACCCCAACTAAGCAATCAAAAAGTGAGTGTGATCAAATTAAAGGGGGTCAAAATAAAGAACTAAAAAGACCAAAATAAGTGCTGAAAGTGTGAAAGGGATATAAATAAAAGAGGGTAAGGAGTATTTAAATGAACAAAATGAAGAAGAATACTAAAAGGAGGATATGTAAACTAAATGTAACTAGGGGATGGGTATGGGATGGGGTATGGGATAAGAGTAAATGGGATGAAAGGGAATGGGACTACAGGGAATGGGGTATGGAGTGTAGTATGAGAGGGTATGGGGTATGGAGTGTATGTAGTGTTATTGATAAGTGTATGTATGTATTGAATGTGTTTGCATGTAAATGTGTTAAGTGTACAGAAAAAGCACTCGCACACTCACCCAAACCAACTATCGTTCACTAACTCACACTAGCACTAACTCTCTAACTCACACTAGCACTAACTCTCTAACTCACACTAACTCTCTAACTCACACTAGCACTAACTCTCTAACTCACACTAGCACTAACTCTCTAACTCACACTACCACTAACTCTCTAACTCACACTACCACTAACTCTCAATAACTCACACTACCACTAACTCACTCACACTACCACTAACTCACTCACGATAACACTAACTGACTCACAATAATGCACAAAATCTCTAAGCTCCAATCTCCAAAAACCCACCAGCAACACAGTGAAAGAAGCCATGCTTGTGTGGTGCTTATATACCCTGTGTAAATGTTTACCGGTTTGCCTTGTAAATTGTGTTCAGGTGTGCTTTATTCTTACTGATTATTTGTGTAATGTGTATTAGGTGTGTGAATTTGCGCATGCTCATTTTGAGTTAGTATTTGTGGAATGTGTAGAATGTGATGATGTCATAGTGCTCGTTTTCTATAACATTGACCAATAGTATTATGTTTAAATGTTAATTTGCGATGGTGTGGTATTAGTGAAGTGTTGTATATGTATGTTTGTCCTAATATATAGTGATATTGAATGCGATTATTTTGCTAGTGTATGTATTTTTTTTATTTTCCTTGTTGTTATTTTGCGTATTTCCGCATCTTAAAGTATATGCGTATTCCCTGTATTTTATTTTATTAAAATTCCCCCCGCTTGTGAATGTGTAATGCTTATGTGCTTTGTTTAGTGATTGTTGTTGTGACATTTGCGGCGTGTTATTGTTGTGCATGATGTGGTATGCGTCATATGACCGAGCTGTGCTTATTTCTCTCGAGATCGAGTGTTAGGTGAAAAAAGCATGTTTGTTTGCTTTTCCATTGATCTCTATGGGAGACTGTCTAACGCGGGCATGATTCCGTGTGTGAAACACACGCGTTAGGAGTATCGTTAGAAGATTTTGTTTGAACTCTAAATACCGGAGTCAAACAATGCCGTGCGTTAGACATAAACCACGCGTAGCGTTAGCACCCCATCTACCGCCAAACTCCAAATCTAGCCGATAGAAAACATGTTCTTTATTTATATATATATATATATATAAATAATGTTAATGTAAAATAAATAAATCTATAACTATATTTCTATATATATATATATATAGATCTCTGATGAAGAGCATGTGAGCATGCGCAAAACGTGTCAGATCTAGCACCCCTTGCACACCTGTGTTAGTGCTACTCACTCTGTATATCGAATAAAGTCACCTGGCTTCAAGTTCCTGAGTCCTCGCCTTTCTTCTTGTATTCTATATATATATATATATATATATATATATATATATATATATATATATATATATAGAAAGAAGTATAAGCATAAAGACAGGACCTGGTGATGATCCCTGTAGTCCCATGCCAAAAAAGCCAGCAAACGAGATTTAAGCAACACACCTTCCTTTAATATCAACAAAGCATAACGTTTCAGCTCCCACTGGAGCCTTGATCACATGCAGTAGTTCATAGAAATAAATCAGGCATATTACAACATGCACAAGAAAACCCTTAAATACCCCCACCCACCAATCAGACAACAACACAAAAAAACGCCAAGTACAACGCTAATTAATACAGCTGTATGTCAAGCGTGTCAGACCTGGACCGCAAGCCTAAGTGCGTGTCCATAGTAACCTCATGGTGTGTATAATGCTACTGCGCATGCGCGCTTGATGAAATAACGCGCGCGTACGCAGTGACGACATAGCGTCAGAGCTGGTTGTCATGGTAACCCCAAACAACAAATGCAAGAACAGCGGAACAACACGCCACTAAAGAGCAATAATGTATAAACGTCAATGCATTAATGCATGGGCACCAGGGCAACACAGCGCATTAAACACCTCAGCAGACTAAAGGTCTCATATTAATCAATGCCATAGAAGTATGTTAATAGACATGTGCTTAGTAAATGACAAAAATGAATCAAGATACTTACAGGTTACACAAACAATGAATTGCCCCTGATTGGATAGTGAAATTAACTATTTATATCTATTTTAAAAACATATTGTTTTACTAATTGCTAGCCACTCATATGATTATGAATAACAGATCTATTACCAAATGGGCTGAATCTAGCCCCTAATGTAGTCCAGATAGGACTTAAGTGTAATTTAGATCATTTTATATTATCAGAAACACATGGTGACTAGCAAGAGAAAAACTAAAATATATATGTACAAAGTTTTTGCAGCGTGTGTCCAGGGTATGGTAAGAACATCCATAATAAGATGAAAAGAGACCCACAGTCATTTATAGAAGCAACTGTAATCAATGGACATGTTTAAGCCACAAGGTGCTATAGTGTCAAGTTGGTAGATCCACCGTGATTCCATTTTTAGTAGAGCCTTGGTTCGATCTCCCCCACGTCTATTTTTCGGTACGTGGTCAATTAGAATGGTCCTCAATGAAGAGATAGAATGTCCAGCTTGTGCACAGTGGTGTGCCACCGGTTGGTCAGAGGTGCCTTTATCCAAAGCCAAACGAATGGCTGTCTTATGATTGGCCAACCTCTCTCTAAAAGCAGTAATTGTTTTACCCACATAGTACAGCGAACATGGGCAAATGATCACATAGATCACATGATCTGAAGTGCACGTAAGCCGATGACGTATCTGGAAGGTTTGATTCGTGTGTGGATGATGAAACCTATTTCCAATGATCATACCATTACAAGTGATGCAATTTCCACATGTATAACATGCCTTCTTCTTAGGGGGTAACCAAGTTTGACTTTGGTAACTTGTAATGGGATCGGTCTTCATCAATATATCACGAAGATTGCGTGCCCTCTTATACACCAATCTTGGCAGCGGTGTTTCTCCAAACGGTAATGTGGTGTCAGTTGATACAATCGGCCAGTGCTGCTTAATTATGTCTTGTACTTTGCGTGAAGCTGGAGTGTATGTAGTAATGAAATTCATCCGTTGTTCGACCGGCTTGAGTGGTTTTGTTAGCAATGATTGTTGGCTGAGTGCTATTGCTTTGTCACCTTGTTCTTTGATCAGCGATTCAGGATAGCCTCTGTCGATAAATTTCTATGCCATTGCTTCTAGTTGAACCTTCTTGTGGGTCTCCTCGGTATTATTGCGTACGACACGCAGGAGTTGAGATGAGCTTACCCCCTTTTTTTTAAAAGATGGGTGAAAACTATTATAATGAAGGATTGAGTTCTTATCTGTAGGTTTATTATATAGTGTTGTAAAGAGTCTAAGGCCAGATAGTGTATCTTTCTTATAAATCTCAAGGTCCAAGAAATGTATACAATTATCATTACAGTCCATCTTGAACCGTACAGTAGAATCAAGACTATTAAGGTTATTGAACCAAGAGGTTAAAGACTCTTTATCACCCCTCCATATCATGAAGACATCATCAATGTAGCGCTTGAAGAACCTGATGGAGCCCTGTTCAGCCAAAAAAATATACTCCTGTTCATACATCGACATATAAATATTTGCATAGGAAGGGGCCATATTAGACCTCATAGCCGTTCCAAGTATTTGCAAATAAAATGTGTTCTCAAATCGGAAATAGTTTTTGGCTAAACAGAGCTCCAAGAGCTCCAACAAGAACTCCACTGGTGGGCCACAATAGTAAGAATTACCAGATAGGATTCTCCTGACCATCTCCATCCCATGTGCATGTGGGATAATGGTATATAGGTTGACAACATCCAATGTGACTAAAATGTCATCCACCTGTATGTCATTCATCTGTGATAGAAGATGTATGAGTTCAGAAGAATCCCTCAAGTAAGATCCAGTCGATTGGACAACAGGTTGCAGGAAGTGATCAATGTATTCAGCGAGAGGCTGAAGAAGTGAGCCCCTCGCTGATACTATTGGACGACCTGGTGGGTTAACCATACTCTTGTGTATTTTGGGCAATAAATACAAAATAGGACTGATAGGGTTCTCAACCGTCAAATAGACGAAGGTGTCCTCATCAATAAACCCTGCGTCCAAAGACATACACAAGAGTTTGTCAACCTGTTCCTTAAATTTGGTGGTAGGGTTAAACGTCAACTTTCGGTAGGTTATACCATCTTCTAATTGTCTCAGTGCTTCACATCTATACATATGATAATCTAACACCACAATGGCACCGCCCTTATCGGCTTGACGTTTATACATTATTGCTCTTTAGTGGCGTGTTGTTCCGCTGTTCTTGCATTTGTTGTTTGGGGTTACCATGACAACCAGCTCTGACGCTACGTCGTCACTGTGTACGCGCGCGTTATTTCGTCAAGCGCGCATGCGCAGTAGCATTATACACACCATGAGGTTACTATGGACACGCACTTAGGCTTGCAGTCCAGGTCTGACACGCTTGACATACAGCTGTATTAATTAGCGTTGTACTTGGCGGTTTTTTGTGTTGTCTGATTGGTGGGTGGGGGTATTTAAGGGTTTTCTTGTGCATGTTGTAATATGCCTGATTTATTTCTATGAACTACTGCATGTGATCAAGGCTCCAGTGGGAGCTGAAACGTTATGCTTTGTTGATATTAAAGGAAGGTGTGTTGCTTAAATCTCGTGTGCTGGCTTTTTTGGGGTGGGACTACAGGGATCATCACCAGGTCCTGTCTTTATACTTATACTTCTTTCTACATTTATCTTCTGGCCGTGCATTTGAGTGGTTACTACATTGGTGAGTGCTGATCTTTTCTGTAAATATATATATATATATATATATATATATATATATATATATATATATATATATATATATATATATATATATATATATACAGGTATAGGTATATAATATGAATATATATATAAATGTCTATTTAAAATAAAAATAAGATTTCCCTGTATGTGAAGAACATTGGAATGTGAAATATTAATTACTCCTGACATGTATAGTGCTGTGGGTTTAATATGGTCTCTTGTTAGCAATAAGTGGTTGTGTAAAAATGTGTATGTATAAAAACAAAAATACTAGGGAGCGCTAAAACCAGCTTAAGAGTAAAGTTATTACCTAGCCAAAAGACTAATATAATATATAACTGACTGTTGCAGTTGATGAATGTGTGTAGAAATATATATAAAAAATAGATAGAGAATATTATGTATAAAAAAGAATATTATGTATAAAAAAGTCAGATTAAACGTATTTAGAAGATGCCGGTAACAAACACTTTTTACCAAAAGGCTAAATGTTAAAAACTTTTAATAACATCTAAACAATATTACAATATAGGTCGACCTATTTAAAAAACATACAAATATATCATACAGAAATTAGAAAAAATAAATATAAAAACACAATTATTAGACTTCTGTAGCCAGGAGTTCATGTAGCATTCGAAATCCAAGACAGTTAAATTCTCCAACTTGTCACTATAGGGACCCACGCTCAAAGCTGTGCAGAGCTGTGTATAGGTGTAAGAGAAGCGTTCCCAGGTGAGAAAGGCAGTCGTAGCCGATGATAATATTTTCCTACGGACAAGGGATCTTCTTAGTGTGTGTCAAAGGTATATGACAAAGAAAAGTATATCTGTACTCACATAATAGTTAACAGGAACCGGCCTCCAAACTGTGAACCAATGATCCATGCCGTGGACCACCCTCCAAGATATCGAACAGTCTCTGGAAAAAGAAGTGCTTTAGCAAGTATGAACAAAACATGCTAGGCTAGAAACCCGGTGATATTTCACACTTTGTTTTTACAGGATTCGCTTTCTTTTAGCTCCCAAGGCCTGCTTTCGCGGCCAATACTGCAAAAGTCACCTATATGGGTTATTTCGCCACAGAGTGTAAAACAGATGCTCCAAAGATATAGGAGCCAATTTAAAAAGAGCAACGCGTTTCAAAACTGTAATTTCTTTTTCAAGCTCTAAAATCCAAGTTCACAATGCTCTCTTTTAAACCCACATTTAGCAGCTGATTTCATTAATTAATTATCTTACACCTGTTTCTTAGTGACAAGTATATAGAAAGAAGTATAAGCATAAAGACAGGACCTGGTGATGATCCCTGTAGTCCCACGCCAAAAAAGCCAGCAAACGAGATTTAAGCAACACACCTTCCTTTAATATCAACAAAGCATAACGTTTCAGCTCCTACTGGAGCCTTGATCACATGCAGTAGTTCATAGAAATAAATCAGGCATATTACAACATGCACAAGAAAACCCTTAAATACCCCCACCCACCAATCAGACAACAACACAAAAAACCGCCAAGTACAACGCTAATTAATACAGCTGTATGTCAAGCGTGTCAGACCTGGACCGCAAGCCTAAGTGCGTGTCCATAGTAACCTCATGGTGTGTATAATGCTACTGCGCATGCGTGCTTGATGAAATAACGCGCGCGTACGCAGTGACGACATAGCGTCAGAGCTGGTTGTCATGGTAACCCCAAACAACAAATGCAAGAACAGCGGAACAACACGCCACTAAAGAGCAATAATGTATAAACGTCAAGCCGATAAGGGCGGTGCCATTGTGGTGTTAGATTATCATATGTATAGATGTGAAGCACTGAGACAATTAGAAGATGGTATAACCTACCGAAAGTTGACGTTTAACCCTACCACCAAATTTAAGGAACAGGTTGACAAACTCTTGTGTATGTCTTTGGACGCAATACTGCAAAAGTCACCTATATGGGTTATTTCGCCACAGAGTGTAAAACAGATGCTCCAAAGATATAGGAGCCAATTTAAAAAGAGCAACGCGTTTCAAAACTGTAGTTTCTTTTTCAAGCTCTAAAATCCAAGTTCACAATGCTCTCTTTTAAACCCACATTTAGCAGCTGATTTTATTAATTAATTATCTTACACCTGTTTCTTAAGGATGTAAGATAATTAATTAATGAAATCAGCTGCTAGATGTGGGTTTAAAAGAGAGCATTGTGAACTTGGATTTTAGAGCTTGAAAAAGAAACTACAGTTTTGAAACGCGTTGCTCTTTTTAAATTGGCTCCTATATCTTTGGAGCATCTGTTTTACACTCTGTGGCAAAATAACCCATATAGGTGACTTTTGCAGTATTGGCCGCGAAAGCAGGCCTTGGGAGCTAAAAGAAAGCGAATCCTGTAAAAACAAACTGTCAAATATCACCGGGTTTCTAGCCTAGCGTGTTTTGTTCATACTTGCTAAAGCACTTCTGTTTCCAGAGACTTTTCGATATCTTGGAGGGTGTTCCACGCCACGGATCATTGGTTCACAGTTTGGAGGCCGGTTCCTGTTAACTATTCTGTGAGTACAGATATACTTTTCTTTGTCATATACCTTTGACACACACTAAGAAGATCCCTTGTCCGTAGGAAAATATTATCATCGGCTACGACTGCCTTTCTCACCTGGGAATGCTTCTCTTACACCTATACACAGCTCTGCACAGCTTTGAGCGTGGGTCCCTATAGTGACAAGTTGGAGAATTTAACTGTCTTGGATTTCGAATGCTACATGAACTCCTGGCTACAGAAGTCTAATAATTGTGTTTTATATTTTTTTTTTCTAATTTCTGTATGATATATTTGTATGTTTTTTAAATAGGTCGACCTATATTGTAATATTGTTTAGATGTTATTAAAATTTTTTAACATTTAGCCTTTTGGTAAAAAGTGTTTGTTACCGGCATCTTCTAAATACGTTTAATCTGACTTTTTTATACATAATATTCTTTTTTATACATAATATTCTCTATCTATTTTTTATATATATTTCTGCACACATTCATCAACTGCAACAGTCAGTTATATATTATATTAGTCTTTTGGCTAGGTAATAACTTTACTCTTAAGCTGGTTTTAGCACTCCCTAGTATTTTTGTTTTTATATCTATTTCTTTGTAGGTTTGAGAGGGTGACCTACTTTTCTAGTTGGAGTTTGAAGTAATTTTTTGGCGCTGGTTACTACATAAACCCTTATAAAAATGTGTATGTATACATGTCTATTTATGATGTGTATATATGTGTAAATATGTATGCGCACACACACATATATATATATATATATATATATATATATATATATATATATATATGTAAAAACCAATGCCTTGCAAAAGTAATCACCCCCTTGCCTTTTTACCTATTTTGTTACATTACAGCCTTAAGTTCAATGTTCCCAAAATGTATGGAGGAAGGTGCTTGTCGCGATCACTCAGCTGCTGATCGCTTTCTTCTGCCTCTGTCTCAGCGCGGTAGCGCTTTCTTGGTTGCTTAGTAACCCTGTTCCTGTCGGCACTTCTGATGACGTCAGGAGGCCTTCTTATTCCGGCGTCTCCTCTCATCGGTGCCTGTTTGTTTTCACTCGTTGGCTAAGTGAGTACAAGTTATACCTGTGTTATTCTGAACCTGTGCCTCCTTATTCTGAACCCTGAACCCCTACCTGCCTGATTATACGTTGCTGGACACTGCTTACCTGACTACTCTATTGGTTAACCCCTTCCTGCCTGATTACTCGTTGCTGGACATTGCTTACCTGACTACTCTATTAGTTAACCCATACCTGCCTGATTACACGTTGCTGGACATTGCTTACCTGACTACTCTATTGGTTAACCCATACCTGCCTGATTACACGTTGCTGGACACTGCTTACCTGACTACTCTATTGGTTAACTCATATCTGCCTGATTACACGTTGCTGGACATTGCTTACCTGACTACTCTATTGGTTAATCCCTATCTGCCTGATTACACGTTGCTGGATATTGCTTGCTTGATTACTCTACTGGTTAACCCCTACCTGCCTGATTACACGTTACTGGATATTGCTTGCCTGACTATTCTATTGGTTAACCTTACCTGCCTGATTACACGTTGCTGAACATCGCTTGCCTGATTACTCTATTGATTTATCCTATCTACACAAAGTTTCTTCTCCTGACCCTGCTGTGCCATCTTCCAGTCTATTACTGTGAGTATATTATACTACAGCTGTCGCAGGGTCAGGTCCTGGTATATACTCACTGTGCTAGGGTGTTGTTAACCTCATTCTAGCATTTGGGTCTAACTCTGGACTTTACCTATCCTGACATTACAAACAGGCCATATAATGGACCCTGGTGAGTTATCCAGAGCTGTGGCTCTACAGGGACAGCTTCTTGGAACCCACTCTGCACACCTGCAATCCCTGGATTCTAAATTGGATCAAATAACTGCTCTCCTGCATACTCTGTCTCCACCCTCTCAAGTCTCTGCTACACCTGTTGTTCCTGCGGCCAGCTCTAACCCTGCGTTTAATCCGCCACAACCTGCAGAACAATTTATTCCTAGAATTCCACTACCGGATAAATATGACGCAATCCTGAAGACTGTCGAGGATTTCTTAATCAGTGCCGCCTTCACTTCAGAAATAATCCTCAGATGTTTGTTTCTTCTTCCTCCAAGATCACCTTTTTAATTTCTCTTATGAAGGGTAAAGCCCTGGCTTGGGTTTCTCCACTGTTGGAAAAGGATGATCCTTTGCTCCAGGATATTGACACTTTTGTATCTATATTTTCTTCTGTGTTTGATAAACCTGGTAGATCAGCGGCGGCTGAAGCAGGACTTTTAGATTTAAGACAGGGATCTCTTTCTGTAGCACAATACGCTATAGAATTCCAGACTTTAGCTGCTGAAACTATGTGGAATCATGGGGCCCTGCGTGCAGCATTTCGTAAAGGTCTTTGTGATCGTTTGAAAGATGAATTGGTTTATAGGGATCTTCCCGATTCTCTAGAAGATCTTATCAACTTATGTATCAAGCTTGATGCTCGTTACTCTGAGCGTCTCCATGAACGTGACCGTAACAGAAGATCCTTTATCAGATCTTTCGTCCTATGCCTCATTCTCCAAAACTTCCTACTCCAAATACTTCTATCTCTGAGTCAAGTGAACCCATGGAGGTTGGTGCTATTAAATTATCCGAAGCTGAACGTCTCAGAAGGCGTAATCTGGGACTATGTCTTTACTGCGGTATTAAGGGGCATATGTTAAAAGATTGTCCAACTCGTCCAGTAAAAGCCAGGGCTTAACTCCAGGAAGAGGGACTGAGTTAAGCCGAGGTTCTTTTTCTTCCCTCAATCCCAAGCTGTTTGTTCCAGTTACTGTCCGCTTTGGCAACACCAAATTTCAGGCTCAAGCACTCATCGACTCTGGAGCTGCAGGAATGTTTATGGATTCGGAGTTTGTCAATGCTTTACGTATTCCTTTGCTTTCCAAGAGCCAAATAATTAAGGTCACTACTGTCGGTGAGGTTCTGGTTTCATTCGACATTCTACCATTCCACTTCTCATGTCTGTAGGAGTACTTCATTCCGAAACCATTTGCTTTGACATCATCTCTTCCCCACAGTTTCCTCTCATTCTGGGACTTCTTCAACTACATGATCCAGTTTTTTCCTGGTCTAAAGGAGAGCTTGTTGCTTGGGGATCTTCTTGTTTGACACAGTTTCTACAGAATGCTCCCAAAACTTCTAGTACTGTTGTGGCAGTTTTAGACATTCCTGATTCTTTGCCTGAACAATATCATTCTTTTTGTGATGTCTTTTCTAAAAAAGATGCTGAAGTATTACCTCCTCACCGGACCTTTGATTGTCCCATTGACTTATTACCAGGAGCACCTCTACCTAAGGGTAAAACTTACCCACTTTCTCGTCAAGAAAATGTTTCACTTGAGGAATATATCAAGGATAATTTGGCCCGAGGTTTTATCCGTCCTTCTTCTTCTCCAGTAGGGGCAGGTTTTTTCTTTGTGGAAAAGAAAGATGGAGGTCTTCGTCCTTGCATTGATTATCGAGCTCTTAATCAAATTACAATCAAGAATTGTTATCCACTCCCTCTCATTCCCGAATTATTTGATCGTCTCCAGGGTGCTTCCATCTTTACCAAATTGGATCTTCGTGGGGCATATAATTTGGTCAGAATTCGTAAAGGGGACGAGTGGAAAACTGCCTTCAACACTAGGTTTGGACACTACGAATATTTAGTTATGCCTTTTGGGTTATGCAATGCCCCTGCAGTTTTTCAACATTTTGTTAATGAAATATTTAGAGACTATCTTAATCAATTCGTTATTATCTATCTTGATGATATTCTGATTTATTCCCGGACTGTACAGGATCACATTCATCATGTTACATTAGTACTCCAGAGATTACGTGAAAATTTTCTCTTTGCCAAGCTTGAAAAGTGTTCTTTTCATCAAGAATCTATTCCTTTCCTGGGTTACATTATTTCACCGTCTGGATTCAAGATGGATTCTGACAAACTGTCGGCTATTCTAGATTGGCCTAGACCTACCTCCTTAAAATCTCTTCAAAGGTTCCTGGGGTTTGCCAATTACTATCGTAAGTTCATAAAGGACTTTGCTAACATCTCGGCACCCCTTACTGCTCTTACTAAAAAGGGTCAGGATTGCAAGCATTGGTCGGATCAAGCCTTACAGGCATTTGAATCTCTAAAGTCTGCATTTACTTTGGCTCCCATTCTTTGCCATCCTGTTCCGACTCTCCAATTCATTCTTGAAGTGGATGCTTCTCTGATTGCTGCTGGGGCAGTACTTTTTCAGCGGAATCCTGTTTCTAGCAAGATCCTTCCTGTGGGATTTTTCTCCAAGAAGTTCAATACTTCCGAACTGAATTATGACGTTGGTAACAAAGAACTGTTAGCTATTAAAATGGCTTTGGAAGAATGGAGACATCTGCTGGAAGGCACTGTTCAACCATTTCTTATACTCACAGACCATAAAAATCTTCTGTATCTTCATACTGCCAAACGCCTCAACTCACGTCAAGCCCGATGGGCTCTGTTCTTCTCCAGATTTAATTTTGTCCTCTCTTATATTCCTGGCTCTAAGAATACGAAAGCAGACACTTTGTCTAGACAATTTCTGGCTTCTGATTCTACATTTCTGGATTCTGAACCCATTCTCCGCCCTGCTAAAGTTCTGGCTCAGTTATCTATGTTTCCTTTACAAGCATTACAGTCTGCTCAAGCTTCTGTTCCTTCATCTTATAACATACCTCCTGGGATCTTGTTTGTACCTACTGAATTCCGCCTAAAACTTCTTCGTTGGGCTCATAATAATGTTCTGTCTGGACATCCTGGAGTGCGTAATACTTTGTGGAGACTCAAACAACATGTCTGGTGGCCTTCCATGAGCAAAGATGTCAAGGATTATGTTGCAGCTTGTCATTCCTGTACCTCAAATAAACAGTCTTCATCTTTACCTCTTGGTCTCTTACAACCTCTGCCTGTTCCGTATTATCCCTGGTCTCATGTTTCCATGGACTTTATTACAGATCTTCCTAATTCTGCTGGAAACAAGACCATATGGGTGGTGGTAGATAGGTTTTCCAAAGCAGCTCATTTTGTTCCATTAACTGGATTACCATCGGCCCAGAAACTCGCTGAATTGTTTATTCTCCATATCACCAGATTACATGGTTTTCCTTTGGACATCATTTCTGATCGAGGAGTTCAATTTGTCTCAAGATTTTGGAAATCCCTGTGCAAACAGTTTGGAGTTACCATATCTCTTTCTACTGCTCATCATCCTCAGTCCAACGGTCAAACTGAGCGGGTAAATCAATCTCTTGAGTCCTATCTCAGGCACTATGTTAATCATCAGCACTCCAATTGGTCTCAACTTCTTCCTTTAGCAGAACTGGCTTACAATTCCCGCTTCAACTCTTCTTTACAGACTTCTCCTTTCAAGGCAGCCTATGGATTCGAACCTAGAACTTTTCCTATGTCTTCGGGAGGTTCTGGAGTTCCTGGAGCAGATCGTACAGTGAGAAGTCTTTGTAAACACTGGAAGAAGATTCGGGAAATTCTTCTTCTCTCTACTCGAAAGTATAAACGATTTGCTGATCGCAGACGCCGGAAGGCGCCCTCTTTTCGGACTGGAGACAAGGTTTGGATTTCCACCAGATTCATCCGACTCAAACAACCCTGTGCTAAATTGGGCCCCAAATTCATTGGACCATTCAGGATTGTTTCCAAGGTATGTTCTACTGCCTACAGGGTGGCTTTACCAGCCAACTTGAAGATTCACCCTGTCTTTCACGTATCTCTTCTTAAACCAGCAGTCTCTAACCGGTTTTCCACCAAATGTAGAGTTTCCTCTCCGTTCCTTGTGGATGGTACTTCAGAATTTGAGATCAGTCAAATTCTTGATTCCAGATTAAGGGGTAACCATCTATACTATTTGGTCCATTGGAAGGGATATCCCATCACTGAACGTTCTTGGGAACCTGCTTCTCATGTCCGTGCCTCTGCCTTGATCAAACAGTTTCACGCCCAGAATCCTTCAAAGCCTGTTCGTGTTCCCCGGAGGGGTCCTTGAGGTGGGGGGACTGTCGCGATCACTCAGCTGCTGATCGCTTTCTTCTGCCTCTGTCTCAGCGCGGTAGCACTTTCTTGGTTGCTTAGCAACCCTGTTCCTGTCGGCACTTCTGATGACGTCAGGAGGCCTTCTTATTCCGGCGTCTCCTCTCATCGGTGCCTGTTTGTTTTCACTCGTTGGCTAAGTGAGTACAAGTTATACCTGTGTTATTCTGAACCTGTGCCTCCTTATTCTGAACCCTGAACCCCTACCTGCCTGATTATACGTTGCTGGACACTGCTTACCTGACTACTCTATTGGTTAACCCCTTCCTGCCTGATTACTCGTTGCTGGACATTGCTTACCTGACTACTCTATTGGTTAACCCATACCTGCCTGATTACACGTTGCTGGACATTGCTTACCTGACTACTCTATTGGTTAACCCATACCTGCCTGATTACATGTTGCTGGACACTGCTTACCTGACTACTCTATTGGTTAACTCATATCTGCCTGATTACACGTTGCTGGACATTGCTTACCTGACTACTCTATTGGTTAATCCCTATCTGCCTGATTACACGTTGCTGGATATTGCTTGCTTGATTACGCTACTGGTTAACCCCTACCTGCCTGATTACACGTTACTGGATATTGCTTGCCTGACTATTCTATTGGTTAACCTTACCTGCCTGATTACACGTTGCTGAACATCGCTTGCCTGATTACTCTATTGATTTATCCTATCTACACAAAGTTTCTTCTCCTGACTCTGCTGTGCCATCTTCCAGTCTATTACTGTGAGTATATTATACTACAGCTGTCGCAGGGTCAGGTCCTGGTATATACTCACTGTGCTAGTGTGTTGTTAACCTCATTCTAGCATTTGGGTCTAACTCTGGACTTTACCTATCCTGACAGTGCTCTGGTCTGATGAGACTAAAATTGAACTTTTCGGCCATCAAAGAAAACGCTATGTCTGGCACAAACCCAACACATCAAATCATGGTGGTGGCAGCATCATGCTGTGGGGATGTTTTTCAGCAGCCAGGACTTGTAAAATGGTCAGAGTTGAGGGAAAGATGGCTGGTGCTAAATACAGGGATATTCTTGAGCAAAACCTGTACCAATCTGTGCGTGATTTGAGGCTAGGACGGAGGTTCACCTTCCAGCAGGACAATGACCCCAAACACACTGCTAAAGCAGCACTTGAGTGGTTTAAGGGGAAACATGTAAATGTGTTGGAATGGCCTAGTCAAAGCCCAGACCTCAATCCAATAGAAAATCTGGGGTCAGACTTAAAGATTGCTGTTCACAAGCGCAAACCATCCAACCTGAAGGAGCTGGAGCAGTTTTGCAAGGAGGAATGGGCAAAAATCCCAGTGGTAAGATGTGGCAAGCTCATAGAGACTTATCCAAAGCGACTTGGAGGTGTGATTGCCGCAAAAGGTGGCTCTACAAAGTATTGACTTTAGGGGGGTGAATAGTTATGCACATTGACTTTTTCTGTTATTTTGTCCTATTTGTTGTTTGCTTCACAATAAAAAAAAACATTTTCAAAGTTGTGGGCATGTTCTGTAAATTAAATGATGCAAATCCTCAAACAATCCATGTTAATTCCAGGCTTTGAGGCAACACAACTCCAAGGGGGTGAATACTTTTGCAAGGCATTGTGTATATATATATATATATATATATATATATATATATATATATATATATATATATATATATATATATATATATATATATATATATAAAGTGAGTAATAGATCAGCACTCACCATCAGTAACAACCACTCAGTGCATGGCTAGGAATCCAAATAATGTACAATGCAGTTAGTATGAATCCGGTGTAGATCCAGGTTACCCACCACTGACAGCCAGCACACAAGATGTAGCAAAACACCACTTTAATGTGTAAAAAGCATAACGTTTCGGCCCCAAACAAGAGCCTTGGTCACATGCAGCAAGTCACAAACAGACAGGCATGTCTGTCTGTTTGTGACGCTGCATGTGACCAAGGCTCTTGTTTGGGGCCGAAACGTTATGCTTTCTACACATTAAAGTGGTGTTTTGCTACATCTCGTGTGCTGGCTGTCAGTGGTGGGTAACCTGGATCTACACCGGATTCATACTTACTGCATTGTACATTATATATATATATATATATATATATATATATATATATATATATATATATATATAAAGACATCATTCTCTTGATTTCAGGGAAAACTCTCCCCTTCCTCAGACGAGAGTTTTTCCCGAAACATCACAAAAAATAAACAGCACTGTGTGCTACATTTAAATCCAGAGCGTGCTGTATTTTTTGTGGAACTAGATGCTGGATTCTGGCACCCTGGTACTTTTTATCTTGATAAAATTTGTGAGTGCACTCTGAAGGACTTGTATGTGTATGTGTATGTGTATATATATATAATGTATATGTATATTTTTATATAGATATATAGGTATAGATATATAAATATATATATTTTTAAAAACAATTATATATATACAGGTGGCCCTCGTTTTACAACGGTTCAATTTACACCGTTTCAGAATAACAACCTTTTTTTCCAGTCATGTGACTGCTATTAAAAAGCATTGAGAAGCAGTGCATTTATTAAAATAGCCAGTAGGTGGAGCTGTCCGCTTGTGTTGCAGCAAAGCCAAGCAAGCTGAATTTAATCAGTTTAACCAGACCTGAGCTATCAAGCAGATTTCAAAGGAACAAGATCTTCCTGTCTATAAAGCAGTCCAGATTGGAATGCATAGAAGGAACTGTTTGCAGAAAAATGCAAGTGAAGTCTGTGTTGTGTGATTATTTTATTAGGTTTATAATGCTGTTTAGCAAATGTTTTTGTTTATTTAACTTAGTTTAATTATATATTCTGTGTTGTGTGATTATTTTATTAGGTTTATAATGCTGTTTAGCATTTAAAGTCTTCATTTCAAAGCTATAAAAATAATGTATTAGGAGTTATTTATGACAATTTTGAGAGGGACCTGGAACCTAACTCCCTCACTTCCCATTGACTTACATTATAAACTGGGTTTCAATTTACAACGGTTTCGATTTACAACCATTCCTTCTGGAACCTAACCCCGGCGCAAACTGAGGGCTACCTGTATATATATATATATATATATATATATATATATATATATAGAGAGAGAGAGAGAGAGAGAGAGAGAGAGAGAGAGAGAGAGAGAGAGAGAGAGAGAGAGAGAGAGAGAGAGAGAGAGAGAGAGAGAGAGAGAGAGAGAGAGAGAGAGAGAGAGAGAGAGAGAGAGAGAGAGAGAGAGAGAGAGAGAGAGAGAGAGAGAGAGAGAGAGAGAGAGAGAGAGAGAGAGAGAGAGAGAGAGAGAGAGAGAGAGGCTTGCTGTAATTTTTTAAATTTTGTTACGTTTGTAAATAATGAATAGTTATTATAGGATTTCTGTGTTTGATTTTGCTAATTAAGCCTCGAATCTAAAAATCTGGCAATCATTAGAAATAAAGCTGATTATAACTTGAGGGCAACAAAATGGCATACATTGATTATTGATACACTTGAACAGTGCTTCAGCAGGTCTAACATTTTTTGTCTCATTTTTTTGTATCAGCGTTAGGAGACAAAACCCATTTGCCATAGTAAGTTGAGTCTGACAGCCAAAAACCTGACAAGCCAAGAGGCAAAATTGAGGATATTATGTAGGTCCTTCTAAACAACAGAGAAATAAACTTCCACAAATTTTTATTGACAAAATTCAAAATATATGTCAACCTAATAAGCCACTTGTGAATTTACTTTGGTTGAAGCGCCTCATTTTTAAGTTATTCTCTGATAAGATTTATTTTTTTTTTTTTAACCATTTCTTTCCTTTGAGTTTGGAATGTTGTGTTGAAGTAAATTTTTATAAGTGATACGATATTATACTTTTAATTTTTGATTTTCATGGATTAAAAATCGTTAAATGCATTCTTAGATGCAGGTGATGGGGCTGAATGGGCTTTCAGGCTGTATAGTTTGCCTACTCATGTTCCAAGGCATGTGAGTAATAAGTATGTGCTTTTGCTATTGAAGGGACACTGAACCCAAATTTTTTATTTTGTGATTCAGACAGAGCATGCAGTTTTAAGCAACTTTCTAATTTACTCCTATTGTCAATTTTTCTTCCTTCTCTTGCTATCTTTATTTGAAAAAGAAGGCATCTAAGCTATTTTTTGGTTCAGGCTCTGGAAAGCACTTTTTTATTGGAGGATGAATTTATCCACCAATCAGCAAGAATAACCCAGGTTGTTCACCAAGAATGGGCTGGGCATCTAAACTTACATTCTTGCATTTCAAATAAAGATACCAAGAGAATGAAGAAAATTTGATAATAGGAGTAAATTAGAAAGTTGCTTAAAATGTCATGCTCTATCTGAATCACGAAAGAAAAAATTTGGGTTCAGTGTCCCTTTAAATATCTGCAAAATCTTACAATAGTTCATGATATCTAGTACAATCCAGTTAGATACTTATAAGTATCCTTTATTTTTTTGTTGAATGCAATTTTATGTTTTCTATTCATTATTTTATATCACATTTATCACACTATGGGCTTTTTATGTTGGTACCATTTAAGGGCTTAAAAGTGGTAAGCTTTTTATTAATAAAAGCTTAAGGTTGTAACTTTGGCGCAGAATTTCAGTACTGAAATTCCAATTTCTTAATGACCTAGGAAAAAAGATTTCTCAAAAAATTATAAATTAAGAATCTATTTTCCACTAATGTCATTAAACAAGGAGGAAGACTACTGGCTTGCAAAAAGCAGATGAGGAATCCATCAAGATAGAAAATACCTGCTATTTGGGAGAAAGAAACTTCAATTAGAATTCATTCAGAATTGAATAAGCAACACAAACAATAATTAACCCTTTGAGGACCCCAACACTTTTCGATTTTCTGACCGTTTGGGACCAAGGCTATTTTTACATTTTTGCGGTGTTTGTGTTTAGCTGTAATTTTCCTCTTACTCATTTACTGTACCCACACATTATATACCGTTTTTCTCACCATTAAATAAATGGACTTTCTAAAGATACCATTATTTTCATCGTATCTTATAATTTACTATAAAAAAATATAAAATATGAGGAAAAATGGAAAAAAACACACTTTTTCTAACTTTGACCCCTAAAATCTGTTACACATCTACAACCACCAAAAAACAACCATGCTAAATAGTTCTAAATTTTGTCCTGAGTTTAGAAATACCCAATGTTTACATGTTCTTTGCATTTTTGCAAGTTATAGGGCAATAAATACAAGTAGCACTTTGCTATTTCCAAACCACTTTTTTTCAAAATTAGCAATAGTTACATTGGAACACTGATATCTGTCAGGAAACCCTGAATATCCCTTGATATTTTTTTAGAGGACAACCCAAAGTATTGATCTAGGCCCATTTTGGTATATTTCATGCCACCATTTCACCACCAAATGCGATCAAATAAAAAAAATCGTTCACTTTTTAACAAATTTTTTTTTGTTTAAATATTTTTATTAATTTTCAAATCAAAATATCATTTTACAAATAAACTTCAAACAAGTAACATTACAGGTTCAGTCTGTTCAAGAGTCACATTCATCATATATTTGTCGGTATTTTACTCCGAATAACTTTGTCATCATAATAAACATAATATCTTATCCACAACAGAAAGAAACACTCTTATATATTATCACCTTCAATGTTGATTTTCTACGTGTCAATCCTTCTTACCCTTCTAGTCCCTTCCACATACATAATATATGGTTCCCACATTTCAATGAAGCGGTCCCTAGTATTTAGGAGTTCTGCCGTGGCATTTGACATATTATAGTGGTATTCTATTCTCTTTTCAATATACTCAAAGGTAGGAACATCTATCTTCCAGAACTTCGCTATGCACATACGTGTAACAGTACATATCATGTTAACTAACTTGGAGTGCCTCTTTAGATGCCCTTCTAATGGAAAATGTAGAAGGGCCTGCTCTGGAGAAAGGGCTATATCAGTTTCAAGTATTAAGCTTAAATAGTGTGAGGTGCGATCCCATACTCTCCTAACCTTACTACAATGCCACCACATATGTAGATATGTCCCTGCTTCGTCGCACCCTCTGTAGCATTTACGGTGTTCACGGTCCTCAGCTTTAGCCCACCTATTGGGATAAATGTACCACCTATGTATTACCTTGAGGTAATTTTCTTTTAATGTAGCATTAGGGGAGAATTTAAGACCTCTCTGGATATTCTCTGCCCAGGTTTCGACTGACCAAGATCTACCTAAGTCCTGTTCCCATTTTATCATGCTATTGTTTTTTTTATCCTTCTCTTTGATGTTGAAAAGTGGATATAGTAAGGTAACCATACCCCTCTTATATTCTTTAGTTAAGCACAGTGACTCGTATATAGTGTTATGTTCTTTCTTTGTGTTTCCTAATATCTCTTGTACCCTGGATTTGAGTTGTAGGTAGTGAAACCAGAGATTTCTATCAGGTTCCCCCAGTTCTTCATATTGTTTAAAAGACAGTATCCTACCATTGACAAGTGTATCTGCTATGCGATATAGGCCTTTATTTTCCCATTTTCCCTGCATTTGTGAATTTGTTATGAACTTGATGGGTATCAAGGGTGTCGCTTGAGAGCGGTTATTGATAATTGAAAAGGTTCTGTTCAGTTTGTCCCATAGAATAATGGTGTGGTGTATTGCTACATACTGTCGTAGGATTTGAGGTCTGTCTTGTTTGTCTGCCCATAGTAATCTATCTAATCTGCCTATTTCCATGATATCAGATTCTAACTGAACCCATTGTGGAGTCTTAGTCGTTCTATGCCATTGGATGGTTTGGGCCATTCTAGCTGCATAATAATAAGATATTAAGTCTGGAAGTCCCACCCCCCCCTGATTTATGTCTGGTCAACGTGTCCTTATTAATTCTTGCCCTTTTCCCTTGCCATATAAATTTAAGAATTTCCTTTTGCATTATTTGTAGTTCTGAAATCGGTACATTTATTGGGAGAGAGCGAAATAGATAGAGGATCTTGGGCAGTATCGTCATTTTGATGGACATAATCCTTCCATATAATGAGAGTTTGTATTTGGCCCAGTTGGTCAACAAAGCTTTAACCTGTTTAAATATACCTGTGTAATTTTCTTTGTATAGATTATGCACATTTCGTGAAAGGAAAGTACCCAGATACTTGATGGATGTCTTTGCCCAAGAGAAGGTAAAATTAATCTCCAGTAATTTTTTCGTGTGATTAGGTAAATGAATATCTAAGGCCTCACATTTACCTTCATTCACCTTGTATCCTGATAGTGAACCAAACTTACCTATCTCTGAGTATATTACTGGTAGGGAAAGTAGGGGCTTAGTGACTGCGAGGATGACATCATCCGCAAACAGTGATATTTTGTATTCATTTTCACCTACTTTGATTCCTGTTATATTGGGGTTGTCTCTAATTTTCTGTGCTAGTGGTTCAATACATAATGCAAACAACAACGGTGATAGTGGGCAGCCCTGTCTGGTCCCATTCCTGATCTTGATTTGCTTCGATTGATATCCCGAGAGTCTGATAAACGCATCCGGCATAGAGTACAACTTTTTTAACCCCATATAAAATGGACCCTTGATTCCTACCTTATTTAGGACTGCTAGCATGTAATCCCAATTGATCCTGTCAAATGCCTTCTCCGCATCCAAAGTAAGGAGCAGAGAAGGCATTCCTTTATTTGTTGCAAAATTTATCAAGTCTATGATCTTTCTTACATTGTCTGGGGCTTCTCTTTGAGCTATGAATCCCACTTGGTCAGTATTTATTAAATTTGTGATGGGGGTAGCCAATCGATTTGCCAAAATTTTGGTGAAAAGTTTGAGGTCCTGATTTATTAGTGAAATTGGCCTATAATTTTGACAATATTGTTTGCATTTCCCCGGCTTTGGGATAATTGTCACCCTCGCAGTCAATATATCTTGTGGTATGTCTGTACCTTGCAAAATATTATTAAAAATAGTTACTAGATGTGGTACCACCGATTTTTGAAGATCTTTATAAAAAGAGCCTGGGAACCCGTCCGGACCCGGGGCTTTATTTCTCTTTAATCCTTTAATGGCTTGGTTTATCTCCTGAATTGTTATAGGTGCATTAAGCAGATCTAGATCCTCTTGGGGGATTTTTTTTAGTGAGCTACTCTCCAGGAACTTATCTAATTCTTTTTGTTTATCTACTGCAATATTGGGTTGTGGCAAGTTATAGAGTGAGTTGTAGTAGTTGGCAAACTCATTAGCTATCTGCAGGGGATCATTGGTTACTGATCCATTTGTTAATTGTATTTGTGGGATGGTGGAGGCTCTGGTCATATCTTTTAATTTATTTGCTAATAATTTGTCAGGTTTATTACCATATGTGTAGTATCTTGTATCGACTGCTTTGAAGGAGGAGATTGCCTCTTTATCAAGCATTAGGTTAAGTTCCTCACTTTTCTTTTTTAATAATTTAGTTAGCCCTCCCTTAGAATTTCTCATTATTTGTTCTCGAATCGTGGAAATCTCCTTCCTCAATTTTTCTAATGTGGAGTTATATTGTTTTTTAACTTTAGAGGATTCAGCTATTATCAAACCCCTAATCGAAGCTTTCAGAGCACTCCAAATTATGTTTGGATTAGCTGTGGAACCCTCATTTATTCTCATGAATTCATCGATGTGCTTCTCAATTTGTTGTTTAAAGACTTCATTTTGAAGTACTTTGGGGTGTAGGGTCCAGGATCTTATTCTGCCTGGATTTAACACTCCTTCTAGATCTAATGTCATCATGTCATGGTCTGACCATACGCAGCTGCTTATAGTAGCTTCTGTAACTAGAGGGAGTATGATTTGACTTATTAAAATTAAGTCGATTCTAGAGCGTGTGCCATGTACTGATGAATAGTAGGTGTATTCTTTGGCTCCTCTATTTACTGCTCTCCAGCTGTCTAGTAAGTTGTGGTCTAATAATAAATCTCTTAAGATTTGCTGGTCTGGGGTCTGTCTTCTATTCTTTTGTGGGTCCGTTGTTGTCCTGTCTAAATTATCGTCTAAAGTCATATTAAAGTCGCCCCCCATGATTATTTTGTGTCTTTTCCAGGATATTAGCAGCTTACTTATTTTGGTGAAAAATGGCCCTTGGTGATCATTAGGAGCATAAATGTTCACTAACAGAATTGGTGTATTGTGTATCAATCCCCTTACCATGAGGTATCTCCCCTCCTTATCAG
This sequence comes from Bombina bombina, assembly GCF_027579735.1. NCBI lineage: Eukaryota > Metazoa > Chordata > Amphibia > Anura > Bombinatoridae > Bombina > Bombina bombina. The sequence goes on from NC_069504.1 coordinate 284,101,848, forward strand.
TGATTATTTCTTCCTCCTTAAAGTTAAGAGAGGCATGTAGGAGTATAGAAACACCACATTTTTTCTTTTTATTGATAGCATGATATTTAATAGGGAAAAGTTTATCCCAAAATTTGGGTGTTGTGGTGGAGGTGAAGTGGGTCTCCTGAATCATCACTATGCTAGCTTTTTGAGCTTTATACTCTATAATGGCTTTCTTTCTTTTTATATTGGAATTAAGGCCCCTGGCATTATGTGAGATTATCTTAATCTGCATGGTAACTTTTTATTTTTAAGCTGAATAACATCTAGGAAACCTTGGTACCTGTAGCCTATACGGGCCGGAGATGTGGGACCTTTGCACACTAGGAGGATACCTTCATATTTGGAGTGTCTTAATGAACCTGTTTTTCGTGACTGTTGTGCCTGAACCTTTAGAACTGAACAATAAAACATAAAACAGTTAAATATAACATTCAAACTGGGTGCCACAAACTGCACCTGCGAAATTTTTGACCTTCTGGTCAGTATTCAACTCTGGAATAGTCATGTTATAACTTTCTTATTTTCTATAATCTGACATTATACCTTGAGGGAGAAAACATATCAGCAAAAAAGAGAGTGAAGGATAGAGATCGGTATGAAAAGTAAGAGAAAAAGAAAAGAAGAAGAGAGGGGCAATACAATTTTCCATTACAACTCGTGTACTAATGTATCTTTCCATTATACCTTATATCCAGTCCAACTGTGTGAGGTAATGTTCAAACTCTTATGGATCTTCTCACCCTAGTTCCATAAGGATGTAATCAGATATTATACCTTGAGGGAGAGAACATACCAGCAAAAGGATAATGAAGGATAGAGATAAGTTGAGAAAGTAAGAGAAAAAGGAAAAAAGAAAGGAGAGAGAGACAATACACTTTTCAATTACCATTCGTGGACTGTCTCCTTCAATTATACCATATACCTAGTCCAACTGTGTGAGGTAAAGTTACTCTTAATGATCTTCTCATCCTGACTCCATAAGGATGTCTTCTTCAATGGACAGGAGGATTCTCCTCGCTGTTGGAGTTCTGGTCTTCATTGGAGGGTGTAGTTGGTCTTGATTTTTTTGGGTTACCTTTTTTAGTGACCATAGTCCATTCTCTCTGGGGTGGTCTTCTCGCTGTCTGCTGTGTGGACTGCGTTGTGGGTTCTTCCATTGTTATATCCAGTTTGTTGAGTGTCATTTGTCCCTCCTCTAGTGACGAGCAAGAATACAAGGTATTCTGGTGAGTAAAGATCAACTTGAAGGGAAAGTTCCAGCGGTATCTTATTTTCTCTTTGTTAAGTGCTTCTACAATCGGTTTCATTTCACGTCTTTTTCTCAGTGTTATGGGAGATAGATCCGTATATATTTGGATATTGTGTCCCTCATAGGTGATCGACTTAGCTTGTCTTGCTGCCTGCAAAATCATCTCCTTGACATGATAATAATGTAGTTTAACTATAATGTCTCTGGTTTTGGATTGGGAGGGTCTGGTGAGAGCTCTGTGGATTCTATCGAAGAGCAGCATGTTGATTTCTGTATCTGGAATTAGTTGGTGGAATATTTCCGTAACATCCGCTTGGAGATTTTTGTAATCTTCTGGGAGGTTTCTGATTCTCAGGTTTGATCTTCTAGATCTGTTTTCTAAGTCTTCCACCTGCTCTTCAAGCTTTTTGATATATATAGCATGGTCTAACAGGGTGTGTTTGATTTGGGGAATCTCTTCCGTGATATCATCAATTTTGTTTTCCAATTCTGTTGTCCTTCCCCCTATTTCTCTTATGTCCTTTTTGAGGTCATGTATTGCTGTTTTCAACTCTTCATGGAAGAAGGATTTGATCTGGGTTAACAGTTCATTGTTTGGAATATCTTTTCCTATTTGGCTATCCTCTTCTGTTGATTCTACTTCAGTAGGTAGCTTTGTTGGAGAGGCCGCTTTATCTATGAGTTTAAGTTTAAGCTGCGACTTAGATAAGCAGTCCTTTACTGTTTGGTTCCTGCTCTTCATCTTGGAGAGTGACCTCTTTCAGAAAATATGTTATAGAGTTAATCTGGGCTACAGATATATTGAAAACACGACCCCTGTATTTTCCTTTGCTCACCTCGCCTCCCTTTCCTCCTCCATCCGTTTTACAAAAACATAAGTTAGTTGCTGGGCAGCATTTTAACAGATTATAACTTCATTGTCTCTGTAAGACTACTCCAGGTTGAATTTTTATAAGCTTAACCAAACATTGCAGAGTTTAAATCTTTTTCTAAAGTGCTGAAGGTATTTTTTAGTATCCCAGGGCCTTACGTTCTAGTGTCCACGTGACAGCTTTTACCACAGATATTCTCGCTAAAAGTGTCCCACTCTCGCCTTGATAAGGTGCAGAGTCAGGTTAGTGAGATGTGAGATGTTACCTGCTGTGGCAAACTTAGAACTACTTAAGTTAAGAGCCCTGAATCTGTTATTAGTGACTTCTCATGCTCATTGCCTAGTTAGGCATATAGTTAATCAGTCTGCAGCTTTTAGATGTTATATGCTCTGGGAATTTCCCCCAATATCTTCTCTTTATATTGTAGAAAATGAGCCAGTTTATAATGCCCACTCACTCTCAATGTAAAATTTTGTGAAAGATTGATATATTGAGTGGATGTACAGTTCAGTCATAATAGTAATGATGTATCAGAGAGAAGAAAAAAGAAATGGCGATTTTCCCGCCACTCACCCTTATGTTGTTGGTCCCTGATGTAGTCTCCAGAGCATATATGTGATTTCCAGAAGCTCTTTTCAACTTCTTTTTGTCTGATCTTCTCAGTCTTCACTTCCCAGCAATGACTCCTGAGGCCTCCCTCACCTCCTCTGATGAAAAACCTTCCGGTAAGCTGCTCACCTTTTAAAGCTTAATTTTGGCTTGCTGCATCTGAGCCAAGGGTCAGATCTGTGTAGTCTGAGAGGTCGGATGGTTAGGAGTTTATATATGATGAATTTGGCCCTTTGCTGTTCTGTCTCCGGTCCGGGGTAGGCCGCATCCCCAGCCTTTCCTGATTTTGGCCTGGTCCTGAAAATCGGATCACTCGAAAATGGCTTAAAAACGCCTGAAATTTGTCCTGCTGCCTCTCAGTAGTATTTGGAAGCACACAGGACCAAATGTACACTGCTATTTGGGTCTAAAGAACTTTGAAAACACTTAATTTTATTCTCTTAGCCCAGAGCTCCAGCTAAGTGCTTCTTTCCTGCTTGCTGGCTAGCTCCGCCCCTTTAACAAATTTTTTCACAAATTTTTTCACAAACTTTAGGTTTCTCACTGAAATTATTTACAAACAGTTTGTGCAATTATGGCACAAATGGTTGTAAATGTTTCTCTGGGATCCCCTTTGTTCAGAAATAGCAGACATATGGCTTTGGCGTTGCTTTTTGGTAATTAGAAGGCCACTAAATGCCACTGCGCACCACACGTGTATTATGCCCAGCAATGAAGGGGTTAATTAGAGAGCATGTAGGGAGCTTGTAGGGTTCAATTTACCTTTAGTGTAGTGTAGTAGACAACCCAAAGTATTGATCTAGGCCCATTTTAGTATATTTCATGCCACCATTTCACCGCCAAATGTGATCAAATAAAAAAAATCGTTCACTTTTTCACAATCTTTTTCACAAATTTTAGATTTCTCACTGAAATTATTTACAAACAGCTTGTGCAATTATGGCACAAATGGTTGTAAATGCTTCTCTGGGATCCCCTTTGTTCAGAAATAGCAGACATACATGGCTTTGGCGATGCTTTTTGGTAATTAGAAGGCCGCTAAATGCCGCTGCGTAACACACATGTATTATGTCTAGCAGTGAAGGGGTTAATTAGGTAGCTTGTAGGGTTAATTTTAGCTTTAGTGTAGAGATCAGCCTCCCACCTGACACATCACACCCCTGATCCCACCCAAACAGCTATCTTTCCTCCCCCACCCCACAATTGTCCCCGCCATCTTAAATACTGGCAGAAAGTCTGCCAGTACAAAAATACGTTTTTTTTTTTTTTTTAAAAACATAATTCTGCGGTGTAGGATCCCTCATAGCCCTCAACCTACCTGATCCCCCCCCCCAACAGCTCTCTAACCCCCTATATCTTATTGTGCACCATCTTGGTTACTGGCAGCTGTCTGCCTGTACCAAGTTTGCCATAAACATACTATTTATTTATATAAATTAAAAAAATTCAGTAGTGTAGTTGCCTCCCTCAATATCCAAACCCCCCACCCCTTCCCAGATCCCTTAGGCAAAAATTCCCACCCTCCCCTGTCCTTTCCCCCACCGTATGAAATATTTTTTTTGTTCCATAGTGTAGCTTCCCATCCGCTTCCGCCCCCGTGCACAAGCCTGCCCCTGTGCAAGGGCCCACCCCGTGCATGCGTGCGCATCCGTGCGTGCCCCCGGTGGTCCCGGTAAAGATCCCGCCCCCCTCTGACTTGCAGCCTACCATCAATGGCCGCCCACCGGCCTCCCACACCGCCTCCCACATCGGCTCCCACCCAGCAACGATTGCGGTCATCGATGGCCGATGCAGAGAGGGCCACAGAGTGGCTCTCTCTGCATCGGTAGGCTAAGAAATGTTATTGCAGGATGTCTTGATATCGAGGCATCACTGCAATAACATGAAAGCGGCTTGAAGTGATCAGGATCGCTTCCACCATTTTTAAAGACCAAAGACGTACAGGGTACGTCCTTGGTCGTTAACTACATTTTTTGTAGGACATACCCTGTACGTCGTTGGTCCTTAAGGGGTTAAGGTAAATAACAATCTTAGGAAAGTTTTGGGTGGGGTCATTGGTGTATTTAGGTTTGTGCTGCCCTTGGCACTTAAACTTCAGCCCCTCCCAGGTTTTAGGCCTTTTTTTAGCTGTACTATTATATTTTGGTCAGGGTGCAACATGACTTTTTAATTAGCATTTCCAAAGTAAATGTTCAGCAGGAAGAATATATGTAATGACACTTTTCTACAATGTAAAGTAGTGAATGTACAGCCTGTATAACAGTGTAAATTTGCTGTCCCCTCAAAATTACTCAACACACAGCCATTAATGTCTAAACCGTTGGCAACAAAAGTGAGTAAACCCCTAAGTGGAAATGTCCAAATTGTGCCCAAAGTGTCAATATTTTGTGTGGCCACAATTATCTTCCAGCACTGCCTTAACCCTCTTGGCCATAGAGTTCACCAGTGCTTCACAGGTTGCCACTGGAGTCCTCTTCCACTCCTCCATGACAACATCACTGAACTGAGGGATGTTAGAGACCTTGTGCTACCCCACCTTCTGTTTGAGAAGGCCCCACAGATGCTCAATAGGGTTTAGGTCTGAAGACATGCTTGGCCAGTTCATCACCTTTACCCTCAGCTTCTTTAGCAAGGCAGTGGTCATCTTGGAGGGTTGTTATGTTGGAATACTGTCCTGCAGCCCAGTCTCCGAAGGGAGGGGATCATGTTCTGCTTCAGTATGTCACAGTACATGTTGGCATTCATGGTTTCCTCAATGAACTGTAGCTCCCCAGTGCCGGCAGCACTCATGCAGGCCCAGACCATGACACTCCCACCACAATGCTTGACTGTAGGCAAGACACACTTGTCTTTTTACTCCTCACCTGGTTGCTGCCACACATGCTTGATACCATTTGAACCCAATAAGTTTATCTTGGTCTCATCGGACCACAGGACATGGTTTCAGTAATTTATGTCCTTAGTCTGCTTGTCTTCAGCAAACTGTTTGCAGGCTTTCTTGTACATCATCTTTAGAAGAGGCTTCCTTCTGGGATGACAGCCATGCAGACCAATTTGATGCAGTGTACGGCGTATGGTCTGAGCACTGACAGGCTGACCCCCACCCCTTCAACCTCTGCAGCAATGCTGTCAGAACTCATATGTCTATTTCCCAAAGACAACCTCTGGATATGATGTTGAGCATGTGCATTAAACTTTTTTGGTCGACCATGGCGAGGCATGTTCTGAGTGGAACCTGTCCTGTGAAACCGCTGTATGGTCTTGCCCCCCGTGCTGCAGCTCAGTTTCAGGGTCTTGGCAATCTTCTTATAGCCTAGGCCATCTTTATGTAGAGTAACAATTCTTTTTTTCAGATCCTCAGAGTGTTCTTTGCCATGAGGTGCCATGTTGAACTTCCAGTGACCAGTATGAGAGAGTGTGAGAGCGATAACACCAAATTTAACACACCTGCTCCCCATTCACACCTGAGACGTTGTAACACTAATGAGTCACATGACACCGGGGAGGAATAAATGGCTAATTGGGCTCAATTTGGACATTTCCACTTAGGGGTGTACTCACTTTTTTTTTTTTGCCAATGGTTTAGACATTAATGGGTGTGTGTTAGTTATTTTGAGGGGACAGCAAATTTGCACTGTTATACAGGCTATACACTCATTACTTTACATTGTAGCAAAGTGTCATTTCTGTTGTCACATGAAAAGATATAATAAAATATTTACAAAAATGTGAGGGTGTACTCACTTTTTGTGAGATACTATATATATATATATATATATATATATATATATATATATATATATATATATATATATATATATATATATATATATGTAATGCTCATGTGATATTCCACTTTCAGACCAAACTTGGCCAGTAGTCTCCTTATGACGGCGTCAAGTGGAATCTTCTCAGTCTTCACTTCCCAGCAATGACTCCTGAGGCCTCCCTCACCTCCTCTGATGAAAAACCTTCCGGTAAGCTGCTCACCTTTTAAAGCTTAATTTTGGCTTGCTGCATCTGAGCCAAGGGTCAGATCTGTGTAGTCTGAGAGGTCGGATGGTTAGGAGTTTATATATGATGAATTTGGCCCTTTGCTGTTCTGTCTCCGGTCCGGGGTAGGCCGCATCCCCAGCCTTTCCTGATTTTGGCCTGGTCCTGAAAATCGGATCACTCGAAAATGGCTTAAAAACGCCTGAAATTTGTCCTGCTGCCTCTCAGTAGTATTTGGAAGCACACAGGACCAAATGTACACTGCTATTTGGGTCTAAAGAACTTTGAAAACACTTAATTTTATTCTCTTAGCCCAGAGCTCCAGCTAAGTGCTTCTTTCCTGCTTGCTGGCTAGCTCCGCCCCTTTAACAAATTTTTTCACAAATTTTTTCACAAACTTTAGGTTTCTCACTGAAATTATTTACAAACAGTTTGTGCAATTATGGCACAAATGGTTGTAAATGTTTCTCTGGGATCCCCTTTGTTCAGAAATAGCAGACATATGGCTTTGGCGTTGCTTTTTGGTAATTAGAAGGCCACTAAATGCCACTGCGCACCACACGTGTATTATGCCCAGCAATGAAGGGGTTAATTAGAGAGCATGTAGGGAGCTTGTAGGGTTCAATTTACCTTTAGTGTAGTGTAGTAGACAACCCAAAGTATTGATCTAGGCCCATTTTAGTATATTTCATGCCACCATTTCACCGCCAAATGTGATCAAATAAAAAAAATCGTTCACTTTTTCACAATCTTTTTCACAAATTTTAGATTTCTCACTGAAATTATTTACAAACAGCTTGTGCAATTATGGCACAAATGGTTGTAAATGCTTCTCTGGGATCCCCTTTGTTCAGAAATAGCAGACATACATGGCTTTGGCGATGCTTTTTGGTAATTAGAAGGCCGCTAAATGCCGCTGCGTAACACACATGTATTATGTCTAGCAGTGAAGGGGTTAATTAGGTAGCTTGTAGGGTTAATTTTAGCTTTAGTGTAGAGATCAGCCTCCCACCTGACACATCACACCCCTGATCCCACCCAAACAGCTATCTTTCCTCCCCCACCCCACAATTGTCCCCGCCATCTTAAATACTGGCAGAAAGTCTGCCAGTACAAAAATACGTTTTTTTTTTTTTTTTTAAAAACATAATTCTGCGGTGTAGGATCCCTCATAGCCCTCAACCTACCTGATCCCCCCCCCCAACAGCTCTCTAACCCCCTATATCTTATTGTGCACCATCTTGGTTACTGGCAGCTGTCTGCCTGTACCAAGTTTGCCATAAACATACTATTTATTTATATAAATTAAAAAAATTCAGTAGTGTAGTTGCCTCCCTCAATATCCAAACCCCCCACCCCTTCCCAGATCCCTTAGGCAAAAATTCCCACCCTCCCCTGTCCTTTCCCCCACCGTATGAAATATTTTTTTTGTTCCATAGTGTAGCTTCCCATCCGCTTCCGCCCCCGTGCACAAGCCTGCCCCTGTGCAAGGGCCCACCCCGTGCATGCGTGCGCATCCGTGCGTGCCCCCGGTGGTCCCGGTAAAGATCCCGCCCCCCTCTGACTTGCAGCCTACCATCAATGGCCGCCCACCGGCCTCCCACACCGCCTCCCACATCGGCTCCCACCCAGCAACGATTGCGGTCATCGATGGCCGATGCAGAGAGGGCCACAGAGTGGCTCTCTCTGCATCGGTAGGCTAAGAAATGTTATTGCAGGATGTCTTGATATCGAGGCATCACTGCAATAACATGAAAGCGGCTTGAAGTGATCAGGATCGCTTCCACCATTTTTAAAGACCAAAGACGTACAGGGTACGTCCTTGGTCGTTAACTACATTTTTTGTAGGACATACCCTGTACGTCGTTGGTCCTTAAGGGGTTAAGGTAAATAACAATCTTAGGAAAGTTTTGGGTGGGGTCATTGGTGTATTTAGGTTTGTGCTGCCCTTGGCACTTAAACTTCAGCCCCTCCCAGGTTTTAGGCCTTTTTTTAGCTGTACTATTATATTTTGGTCAGGGTGCAACATGACTTTTTAATTAGCATTTCCAAAGTAAATGTTCAGCAGGAAGAATATATGTAATGACACTTTTCTACAATGTAAAGTAGTGAATGTACAGCCTGTATAACAGTGTAAATTTGCTGTCCCCTCAAAATTACTCAACACACAGCCATTAATGTCTAAACCGTTGGCAACAAAAGTGAGTAAACCCCTAAGTGGAAATGTCCAAATTGTGCCCAAAGTGTCAATATTTTGTGTGGCCACAATTATCTTCCAGCACTGCCTTAACCCTCTTGGCCATAGAGTTCACCAGTGCTTCACAGGTTGCCACTGGAGTCCTCTTCCACTCCTCCATGACAACATCACTGAACTGAGGGATGTTAGAGACCTTGTGCTACCCCACCTTCTGTTTGAGAAGGCCCCACAGATGCTCAATAGGGTTTAGGTCTGAAGACATGCTTGGCCAGTTCATCACCTTTACCCTCAGCTTCTTTAGCAAGGCAGTGGTCATCTTGGAGGGTTGTTATGTTGGAATACTGTCCTGCAGCCCAGTCTCCGAAGGGAGGGGATCATGTTCTGCTTCAGTATGTCACAGTACATGTTGGCATTCATGGTTTCCTCAATGAACTGTAGCTCCCCAGTGCCGGCAGCACTCATGCAGGCCCAGACCATGACACTCCCACCACAATGCTTGACTGTAGGCAAGACACACTTGTCTTTTTACTCCTCACCTGGTTGCTGCCACACATGCTTGATACCATTTGAACCCAATAAGTTTATCTTGGTCTCATCGGACCACAGGACATGGTTTCAGTAATTTATGTCCTTAGTCTGCTTGTCTTCAGCAAACTGTTTGCAGGCTTTCTTGTACATCATCTTTAGAAGAGGCTTCCTTCTGGGATGACAGCCATGCAGACCAATTTGATGCAGTGTACGGCGTATGGTCTGAGCACTGACAGGCTGACCCCCACCCCTTCAACCTCTGCAGCAATGCTGTCAGAACTCATATGTCTATTTCCCAAAGACAACCTCTGGATATGATGTTGAGCATGTGCATTAAACTTTTTTGGTCGACCATGGCGAGGCATGTTCTGAGTGGAACCTGTCCTGTGAAACCGCTGTATGGTCTTGCCCCCCGTGCTGCAGCTCAGTTTCAGGGTCTTGGCAATCTTCTTATAGCCTAGGCCATCTTTATGTAGAGTAACAATTCTTTTTTTCAGATCCTCAGAGTGTTCTTTGCCATGAGGTGCCATGTTGAACTTCCAGTGACCAGTATGAGAGAGTGTGAGAGCGATAACACCAAATTTAACACACCTGCTCCCCATTCACACCTGAGACGTTGTAACACTAATGAGTCACATGACACCGGGGAGGAATAAATGGCTAATTGGGCTCAATTTGGACATTTCCACTTAGGGGTGTACTCACTTTTTTTTTTTTGCCAATGGTTTAGACATTAATGGGTGTGTGTTAGTTATTTTGAGGGGACAGCAAATTTGCACTGTTATACAGGCTATACACTCATTACTTTACATTGTAGCAAAGTGTCATTTCTGTTGTCACATGAAAAGATATAATAAAATATTTACAAAAATGTGAGGGTGTACTCACTTTTTGTGAGATACTATATATATATATATATATATATATATATATATATATATATATATATATATGTAATGCTCATGTGATATTCCACTTTCAGACCAAACTTGGCCAGTAGTCTCCTTATGACGGCGTCAAGTGGAATCATAGGAAATATCCCAGAGCAGAGAGAGTTTAAAAAATGAGGTAAGCAGTACTGACAGCAGGCAATGCAGTACTCAGTGGCAACAGGAAGGTAATCCAGCAGTATGGCAGTTCAGGGGTAAACCAATAGAAGGGCCGGGAACAGGCAGGATTCAGCAACAAAAGGATATCCAGTAGTAATACAGTTCAGGGGTAAACCAATAGAATGGTCAAAAAGGCAGAGTTCATCAACAGTTAAGCAATCCAGCAATGCAGAGGTTAAGGCAAGCAAAGTAGTCAAAACAGGCAGAGTTCATCAACAGTAAAGCAGTCCAGCAATTCAGCATACAGATATACAGCACCCAGGAGCACAAGAAGTAACACCTATAGTTGGGCACAGGTGAGAGAGACTGAGGCTTTTACATAGGGAATTCAGGGCGGGCGGTGATGATGTCATCACCGTGCTGCAGTTACACTGCCGTATCCCTAGCAACAGGAGGAGTGCCTGATCACATGGCAACGGCCACAGCAGAGCAGAGGAGCAGCGTGACAATATACTGTATATATATATATATATGTCTACCACAAATGCACTCGCTGGATTTAACTTCAGGCCCCGAAAACATTTACAAAATAAAATATCACTAAGTTAAACCTAGTGAATGCATTTGTGGTGGACTTTTATATTGATTGATATTGCACCCTAGTGCTTTGTATTGTTCTGGATAGTGAGAGTTTGCCTCACAGTTAAAAAAATAAATTATATATATATATATATATATATATATATATATATATATATATATATATATATATATATATATATATATTTATATATAAGGACAATGCAAGGAGATAGCTTGACTGCTCAACAGAGGAAAGTACTTAAACCCATGTTTGTCTAACATTCTGCATAAGAAAACATAAATATTCTTCATAAGTGTCACGGCCATGCCTGGATTTGAACCTGGGACTCATGGTTCTCAACCTGTTTTTCTTTTCCTGTGCCACCAGAGATATCTGTTTGTGTTTGCAGCTTTTTGGAGACCTGTTACCTACAGTGGATTACTCTCTGGCTCCACCTGCTTGTCAGCTGCAGGTAGTTTTCTAATCAGCTCTGCTATAAAGGGCTGCTTCACTAATCATTTGGTGCCTTAACATTCTGATTGATTTCCTTTGTTTTTGCCTCCGTTCTGTTTCCTGAATTCCTGTTTTGTTGTTGGATTCCTGGCATCTGAACTCGGCTTGCTGATTGACCATTCTTCTGGATTCCCCTTTTTGCTTTATGAAAGATTGGACTGCTTTCCTGGCTACTGACCCTTGGCTTGTATTCTGACAATTCTTTTGTATCCTGTATGCTTACTTGGCTACTGTGTCTATCACCATGCTGTGAGAACTGTAAGCTTAACTGGCTGCTGAGTCTAAGCAACTATACTGTGACATCTGTTTATTCTGAAGCCAAGTACCTTTGCTGTGAGTACCTATATACTTCCTTGGCTGTTGGTACTAAACTCCACTGCTGTAAGAACTGTATGCTAATCTGCTTGCTGAGTCTAAGCATCTATACTGTGACATCTGTTTATCCTGAAGCCAAGTACCTCTGCTGTGAGTACCTGTATACTTCCTTGGCTGTTGGTACTAAACTCCACTGCTGTAAGAACTGTATGTTTATCTGCTTGCTGAGTCTAAGCAACTCTACTGTGACATTAGTCTTCCTGAAACTAAGTTGCCTTACCGAGATACTGGCGTATGTTTGGCCCCTTCCTGAACCCAAGTTGCGTTGCCGAGATACTGGTGTATGCTCAGCCCCTTCCTGAACCCAAGTTGCTATACCGAGATACTTGCGTATGCTCGGCCTGTTCCTGAACCCAAGTTGCTTACTGAGATACTGGCGTATGCTCGTCTCCTTCCTGAAACCAAGTTGCCTTACCGAGATACTGGCGTATGCTGGGCCTGTTCTTGAACCCAAGTTGCCTTACCGAGATACTGGTGTATGATCGGCCCCTTCCTGAACCCAAGTTGCCTTACCGAGATACTGGCGTATGCTTGGCCCCTTCCTGAACCCAAGTTGCCTTACCAAGATACTGGCATATGCTCGGCCCCTTCCTGAACCCAAGTCGCCTTACCGAGATACTGGCGTATGCTTGGCTCGTTCCTGAAACCAAGTTGCCTTACCGAGATACTGGCATATGATACCAAGTACCCTGGCTCTAATACCCGTGTATGCCCACTTTGATCCTAATATCAAGTACTCGTAAGGGTCATCTGTGTCTGTTGAAGGACTTCTGCTTGAACTGTTCTTTTACAAAGACTTTCATTTGTTTATTATCAGTTTGGAATATAACCTCGATGTGCTTTACCTCCTTGTTTTCCTTGCATTACCTTACTAAAGTTTCTTTAAGAAAAGACCTTCTTTGTTATGTGTTTCCATTCTGGTATACTGAGTCTACTCACCTCTTCACATCCTCTCAGCTTAACTCAGCCATCACCTTGCACATGCTCCATACCCCTGAACCTGCTCAGCCGAGCATGAGAGAATGTCAAGGCCACACATTGGAGCTTGCAGAGGTTGTACCACCAGTTTTGAAAGCCCTACTAGAACAAGTGGCAAACATGGCACAGCTAATGCAACAGTTTTTTCAAGACCTTCCTGATAAGGTGCAATGTATAACACAGTCCTATGCCACCATCATTCAGACTTTATTTGACACTCAGACATTTTTTTCGAAATGTTTTTTGCCAATTAACTCCAGAGAAATCTTCCACAGTTCTGACTTCCTCTGTACCTCCCAGAGCTGCCTCAGTAACATGTAATGGAAAGTCTTCCAAAACTACTGCAGAGCGTAACATCAAAGCTGCTACAGCACCTCTTTCGCCTACGGAGATTACAAGAAGGAGAACTCAAGGGCTCTGTTTTTATTGTGGGGGCTCTAGCCATGTCATTTCCTACTGTCCAGTGAGACCTCTTAAGAGATCTACCCAAGACTCCTCAGCTACTTGTTCTGCTTCATCTGCTGTGGTAACAGTTGGGAAGAGTACCTCAAACCCAACAACAACGATGACAGAGGACCGGTTACATAATATCCTGGTGCAACATCTCCCAGATGAAACTGGTACTTCTCACATAAAATCTGACTTTGCTTCTTCTCTGGAAGTTTCTGTTCCCTCTTTTCAAAAGGGTTCCGTTTCATCCAGTCACCAGCAGGAGACTGGTTCATCTGTTTCCTTAACTTTCCAAAACCCTGTGACTCAGGTATCACCAGTTCTAGCTGGAACCTTACCACCCACAGTATCTTCTGGCACTGAGGAAGATAATTCAGATGTTTTTTCTACAATTTATGAATATTTAGACTCGGAAGAGTCAGAGCCCCAAACTGCAGTCCGGGGAAGGAACACGGGTCATCTGCCTAAATGCTCCAGAATAAAATCTAAAGGAACCACTGTTGCAACTCTTTGCCAGGACTTTCTTCAGAAAGGCCCGAGGACCGACATTATACCTCCTGAATGTATCCTTGCCTCTGATGGGACTGTGGTCCATAAAGTGGGCCTTCTAAGATACGAAGAAGCTAAGGCTGCTCAGAGAGGGTCCTTAGGAGGGGGGAACTGTCACGGCTGTGAATGGATTTCAATCTTGGACTCCTGGTTCCCTGCCTGTTTTTCTTTTCCTGTGCCACCAGAGATATCTGTTTATGTTCGCAGCTTTTTGGAGGCCTGTTACCTGCAGTGGATTACTCTCTGGCTCCACCTGCTTGCCAGCTGCAGGTAGTTTTCTAATCAGCTCTGCTATAAAGGGCTACTTCACTAATCATTTGGTGCCTTGACAATGTGATTGATTTCCTTTGTTTTTGCCTCCGTTCTGTTTCCTGAATTCCTGTTTTGTTGTTTAATTCCTGGCATCTGAACTCGGCTTGCTGATTGACCATTCTTCTGGATTCCCCATTTTGCTTTATGAAAGATTGGACTGCTTTCCTGGCTACTGACCCTTGGCTTGTATTCTGACAATTCTTTTGTATCCTGTATGCTTACTTGGCTACTGTGTCTATCACCATGCTGTGAGAACTGTAAGCTTAACTGGCTGCTGAGTCTAAGCAACTATACTGTGACATCTGTTTATTCTGAAGCCAAGTACCTCTGCTGTGAGTACCTATATACTTGCTTGGCTGTTGGTACTAAACTCCACTGCTGTAAGAACTGTATGTTTATCTGCTTGCTGAGTCTAAGCAACTCTTCTGTGACATTTGTCTTCCTGAAACCCAAGTTGCCTTACCGAGATACTGGCGTATGCTCAGCCCCTTCCTGAACCCAAGTTGCCTTACCAAGATACTGGCGTATGCTCAGCCCCTTCCTAAACCCAAGTTGCTATACCGAGATACTGGCGTATGCTCGGCCTGTTCCTGAACCCAAGTTGCCTTACCGAGATACTGGCGTATGCTCGGCTCCTTCCTGAACCCAAGTTGCCTTACCGAGATACTGGCGTATGCTCGGCCTGTTCCTGAACCCAAGTTGCTTACTGAGATATTGGCGTATGCTCGGCCTGTTCCTGAACCCAAGTTGCCTTACCGAGATACTGGCATATGCTCGGCTCCTTCCTGAACCCAAGTTGCCTTACCGAGATATTGGCGTAAGCTCGGCCTGTTCCTGAACCCAAGTTGCCTTACCGAGATACTGGCATATGCTCGGCTCCTTCCTGAACCCAAGTTGCCTTACCGAGATATTGGCGTAAGCTCGGCCTGTTCCTGAACCGAAGTTGCCTTACCGAGATACTGGCGTATGCTCGGCCTGTTCCTAAACCCAAGTTGCCTTACCGAGATACTGGCGTATGCTCGGCTCCTTCCTGAACCCAAGTTGCCTTACCGAGATACTGGCGTATGCTCAGCCCCTTCCTGAACCCAAGTTGCTATACCGAGATACTGGCGTATGCTTGGCCTGTTCCTGAACCCAAGTTGCTTACTGAGATACTGGCGTATGCTCGGCCTGTTCCTGAACCCAAGTTGCCTTACCGAGATACTGGCGTATGCTCGGCTCCTTCCTGAACCCAAGTTGCCTTAACGAGATACTGGCGTATGCTCGGCCTGTTCCTGAACCCAAGTTGCCTTACCGAGATACTGGCGTATGCTCGGCCTGTTCCTAAACCCAAGTTGCCTTAGAGATACTGGCATATGCTCTGCCCTTTCCTGAAACCAAGTTGCCTTACCGAGATACTGGCAAATGCTCGGCCCCTTCCTGAAACCAAGTTGCCTTACCGAGATACTGGCATATGCTTGGCTCCTTCCTGAAACCAAGTTGCCTTACTGAGATACTGGTGTATGCTTGGCCTGTTCCTGAAACCAAGTTGCCTTACCGAGATACTGCTGTTTGCTCGGCCTGTTTCTGAAACCAAGTTGCCTTACCGAGATACTGGCGTATGCTTGGCTCCTTCCTGAACCCAAGTTGCTATACCGAGATACAGGCGTATGCTCGGCCCCTTCATGAAACCAAGTTGCCTTACCGAGACAAAGGTGTATGCTTGGCCCGTTCCTGAAACCAAGTTGCCTTACCGAGATACTGGCATATGATACCAAGTACCCTGTCTCTAATACCCGTGTATGCCCACTTTGATCCTAATATCAAGTACTCGTAAGGGTCGTCTGTGTCTGTTGAAGGACTTCTGCTTGAACTGTTCTTTTACAAAGACTTTCATTTGTTTATTATCAGTTTGGAATATAACCTCGATGTGCTTTACCTCTTGTTTTCCTTGCATTACCGTAGTAAAGTTTCTTTAAGAAAAGGCCTTCTTTGTTCTGTGTTTCCATTCTGGTATACTGAGTCTACTCACCTCTTTACATCCTCTCAGCTTAACTCAGCCATCACCTTGCACATGCTCCATACCCCTGAACCTGCTCAGCCAAGCATGACAATAAGGAAGCTTTTAAGTGTCCCCTATGTGTAGTAATTCTGCCATATCTTTATATGCAGGCCTACACTGTTATAAAGATCAGGTATGAACCATTCAGACTGTTAGAAGAAATCGTATACAGCACACTGGGGTCTCTATATGAACGGGTATCCAGTCCCTGTACATTTCACTCTGAATACACCCTACTTTGGAAATGCTCATACTTACTACCCCATGCTGTGCCACTTTGCATGGGCCCTGGGTGGAAAGGAATCTTGCTGGCTTTCTTGTTGGAAGAAGAGCAGGTCCAAGAGGACAAAATCCTGATAAGCAACTATACTGTGACATCTGTTTATTCTGAAGCCAAGTACCTTTGCTGTGAGTACCTATATACTTCCTTGGCTGTTGGTACTAAACTCCACTGCTGTAAGAACTGTATGTTAATCTGCTTGCTGAGTCTAAGCAACTATACTGTGACATCTGTTTATCCTGAAGCCAAGTACCTCTGCTGTGAGTACCTGTATACTTCCTTGGCTGTTGGTACTAAACTCCACTGCTGTAAGAACTGTATGTTTATCTGCTTGCTGAGTCTAAGCAACTTTACTGTGACATTTGTCTTCCTGAAACTAAGTTGCCTTACCGAGACACTGGCATATGCTTGGCCCCTTCCTGAACCCAAGTTGCCTTACCGAGATACTGGCGTATGCTCAGCCCCTCCCTGAACCCAAGTTGCAATACCGAGATACTGGCGTATGCTCGGCCTGTTCCTGAACCCAAGTTGCTTACTGAGATACTGGCATATGCTCGGCCTGTTCCTGAACCAAAGTTGCCTTACCGAGATACTGGCGTATGCTCGGCCTGTTCCTGAACCCAAGTTGCCTTACCGAGATACTGGCGTATGCTTGGCCTGTTCCTGAACCTAAATTGCCTTACCGAGATACTGGCGTAAGCTCGGCCTGTTCCTGAACCCAAGTTGCCTTACCGAGATACTGGCGTATGCTCGGCCTGTTCCTAAACTCAAGTTGCCTTACCGAGATACTGGCGTAAGATCGGCCTGTTCCTGAACCCAAGTTGCCTTACCAAGATACTGGCATATGCTCGGCCCCTTCCTGAACCCAAGTTGTCTTACCGAGATACTGGCGTATGCTCGGCCCCTTCTTGAACCCAAGTTGCCTTAACGAGATACTGGCGTATGCTCGGCCCCTTCCTGAACCCAAGTTGCCTTAACGAGATACTGGCATATGCTCGGCCCTTTCCTGAAACCAAGTTGCCTTACCGAGATACTGGCAAATGCTCGGCCCCTTCCTGAAACCAAGTTGCCTTACCGAGATACTGGCATATGCTTGGCTCCTTCCTGAAACCAAGTTGCCTTACTGAGATACTGGTGTATGCTTGGCCTGTTCCTGAAACCAAGTTGCCTTACCGAGATACTGCTGTTTGCTCGGCCTGTTTCTGAAACCAAGTTGCCTTACCGAGATACTGGCGTATGCTTGGCTCCTTCCTGAACCCAAGTTGCTATACCGAGATACAGGCGTATGCTCGGCCCCTTCATGAAACCAAGTTGCCTTACCGAGACAAAGGTGTATGCTTGGCCCGTTCCTGAAACCAAGTTGCCTTACCGAGATACTGGCATATGATACCAAGTACCCTGTCTCTAATACCCGTGTATGCCCACTTTGATCCTAATATCAAGTACTCGTAAGGGTCGTCTGTGTCTGTTGAAGGACTTCTGCTTGAACTGTTCTTTTACAAAGACTTTCATTTGTTTATTATCAGTTTGGAATATAACCTCGATGTGCTTTACCTCTTGTTTTCCTTGCATTACCGTAGTAAAGTTTCTTTAAGAAAAGGCCTTCTTTGTTCTGTGTTTCCATTCTGGTATACTGAGTCTACTCACCTCTTTACATCCTCTCAGCTTAACTCAGCCATCACCTTGCACATGCTCCATACCCCTGAACCTGCTCAGCCAAGCATGACAATAAGGAAGCTTTTAAGTGTCCCCTATGTGTAGTAATTCTGCCATATCTTTATATGCAGGCCTACACTGTTATAAAGATCAGGTATGAACCATTCAGACTGTTAGAAGAAATCGTATACAGCACACTGGGGTCTCTATATGAACGGGTATCCAGTCCCTGTACATTTCACTCTGAATACACCCTACTTTGGAAATGCTCATACTTACTACCCCATGCTGTGCCACTTTGCATGGGCCCTGGGTGGAAAGGAATCTTGCTGGCTTTCTTGTTGGAAGAAGATCAGGTCCAAGAGGACAAAATCCTGATAAGCAACTATACTGTGACATCTGTTTATTCTGAAGCCAAGTACCTTTGCTGTGAGTACCTATATACTTCCTTGGCTGTTGGTACTAAACTCCACTGCTGTAAGAACTGTATGTTAATCTGCTTGCTGAGTCTAAGCAACTATACTGTGACATCTGTTTATCCTGAAGCCAAGTACCTCTGCTGTGAGTACCTGTATACTTCCTTGGCTGTTGGTACTAAACTCCACTGCTGTAAGAACTGTATGTTTATCTGCTTGCTGAGTCTAAGCAACTTTACTGTGACATTTGTCTTCCTGAAACTAAGTTGCCTTACCGAGACACTGGCATATGCTTGGCCCCTTCCTGAACCCAAGTTGCCTTACCGAGATACTGGCGTATGCTCAGCCCCTCCCTGAACCCAAGTTGCTATACCGAGATACTGGCGTATGCTCGGCCTGTTCCTGAACCCAAGTTGCTTACTGAGATACTGGCATATGCTCGGCCTGTTCCTGAACCAAAGTTGCCTTACCGAGATACTGGCGTATGCTCGGCCTGTTCCTGAACCCAAGTTGCCTTACCGAGATACTGGCGTATGCTTGGCCTGTTCCTGAACCTAAATTGCCTTACCGAGATACTGGCGTAAGCTCGGCCTGTTCCTGAACCCAAGTTGCCTTACCGAGATACTGGCGTATGCTCGGCCTGTTCCTAAACTCAAGTTGCCTTACCGAGATACTGGCGTAAGATCGGCCTGTTCCTGAACCCAAGTTGCCTTACCAAGATACTGGCATATGCTCGGCCCCTTCCTGAACCCAAGTTGTCTTACCGAGATACTGGCGTATGCTCGGCCCCTTCTTGAACCCAAGTTGCCTTAACGAGATACTGGCGTATGCTCGGCCCCTTCCTGAACCCAAGTTGCCTTAACGAGATACTGGCATATGCTCGGCCCCTTCCTGAACCCAAGTTGCCTTAACGAGATACTGGCGTATGCTCGGCCCCTTCCTGAACCCAAGTTGCCTTAACGAGATACTGGCGTATGCTCGGCCCCTTCCTGAACCCAAGTTGCCTTACCGAGATACTGGCGTATGCTCGGCCCCTTCCTGAACCCAAGTTGCCTTACCGAGATACTGGCGTATGCTCGGCTCCTTCCTGAACCCAAGTTGCCTTAACGAGATACTGGCGTATGCTCGGCCTGTTCCTGAACCCAAGTTGCCTTACCGAGATACTGGCGTATGCTCGGCCTGTTCCTAAACCCAAGTTGCCTTAGAGATACTGGCATATGCTCGGCCCTTTCCTGAAACCAAGTTGCCTTACCGAGATACTGGCAAATGCTCGGCCCCTTCCTGAAACCAAGTTGCCTTACCGAGATACTGGCATATGCTTGGCTCCTTCCTGAAACCAAGTTGCCTTACTGAGATACTGGTGTATGCTTGGCCTGTTCCTGAAACCAAGTTGCCTTACCGAGATACTGCTGTTTGCTCGGCCTGTTTCTGAAACCAAGTTGCCTTACCGAGATACTGGCGTATGCTTGGCTCCTTCCTGAACCCAAGTTGCTATACCGAGATACAGGCGTATGCTCGGCCCCTTCATGAAACCAAGTTGCCTTACCGAGACAAAGGTGTATGCTTGGCCCGTTCCTGAAACCAAGTTGCCTTACCGAGATACTGGCATATGATACCAAGTACCCTGTCTCTAATACCCGTGTATGCCCACTTTGATCCTAATATCAAGTACTCGTAAGGGTCGTCTGTGTCTGTTGAAGGACTTCTGCTTGAACTGTTCTTTTACAAAGACTTTCATTTGTTTATTATCAGTTTGGAATATAACCTCGATGTGCTTTACCTCTTGTTTTCCTTGCATTACCGTAGTAAAGTTTCTTTAAGAAAAGGCCTTCTTTGTTCTGTGTTTCCATTCTGGTATACTGAGTCTACTCACCTCTTTACATCCTCTCAGCTTAACTCAGCCATCACCTTGCACATGCTCCATACCCCTGAACCTGCTCAGCCAAGCATGACAATAAGGAAGCTTTTAAGTGTCCCCTATGTGTAGTAATTCTGCCATATCTTTATATGCAGGCCTACACTGTTATAAAGATCAGGTATGAACCATTCAGACTGTTAGAAGAAATCGTATACAGCACACTGGGGTCTCTATATGAACGGGTATCCAGTCCCTGTACATTTCACTCTGAATACACCCTACTTTGGAAATGCTCATACTTACTACCCCATGCTGTGCCACTTTGCATGGGCCCTGGGTGGAAAGGAATCTTGCTGGCTTTCTTGTTGGAAGAAGAGCAGGTCCAAGAGGACAAAATCCTGATAAGCAACTATACTGTGACATCTGTTTATTCTGAAGCCAAGTACCTTTGCTGTGAGTACCTATATACTTCCTTGGCTGTTGGTACTAAACTCCACTGCTGTAAGAACTGTATGTTAATCTGCTTGCTGAGTCTAAGCAACTATACTGTGACATCTGTTTATCCTGAAGCCAAGTACCTCTGCTGTGAGTACCTGTATACTTCCTTGGCTGTTGGTACTAAACTCCACTGCTGTAAGAACTGTATGTTTATCTGCTTGCTGAGTCTAAGCAACTTTACTGTGACATTTGTCTTCCTGAAACTAAGTTGCCTTACCGAGACACTGGCATATGCTTGGCCCCTTCCTGAACCCAAGTTGCCTTACCGAGATACTGGCGTATGCTCAGCCCCTCCCTGAACCCAAGTTGCTATACCGAGATACTGGCGTATGCTCGGCCTGTTCCTGAACCCAAGTTGCTTACTGAGATACTGGCATATGCTCGGCCTGTTCCTGAACCAAAGTTGCCTTACCGAGATACTGGCGTATGCTCGGCCTGTTCCTGAACCCAAGTTGCCTTACCGAGATACTGGCGTATGCTTGGCCTGTTCCTGAACCTAAATTGCCTTACCGAGATACTGGCGTAAGCTCGGCCTGTTCCTGAACCCAAGTTGCCTTACCGAGATACTGGCGTATGCTCGGCCTGTTCCTAAACTCAAGTTGCCTTACCGAGATACTGGCGTAAGATCGGCCTGTTCCTGAACCCAAGTTGCCTTACCAAGATACTGGCATATGCTCGGCCCCTTCCTGAACCCAAGTTGTCTTACCGAGATACTGGCGTATGCTCGGCCCCTTCTTGAACCCAAGTTGCCTTAACGAGATACTGGCGTATGCTCGGCCCCTTCCTGAACCCAAGTTGCCTTAACGAGATACTGGCATATGCTCGGCCCCTTCCTGAACCCAAGTTGCCTTAACGAGATACTGGCGTATGCTCGGCCCCTTCCTGAACCCAAGTTGCCTTAACGAGATACTGGCGTATGCTCGGCCCCTTCCTGAACCCAAGTTGCCTTACCGAGATACTGGCGTATGCTCGGCCCCTTCCTGAACCCAAGTTGCCTTAACGAGATACTGGCATATGCTCGGCCCCTTCCTGAACCCAAGTTGCCTTAACGAGATACTGGCGTATGCTCGGCCTGTTCCTAAACCCAAGTTGCCTTAAAGAGATACTGGCATATGCTCGGCCCTTTCCTGAAACCAAGTTGCCTTACCGAGATACTGGCGTATGCTCGGCCCCTTCCTGAACCCAAGTTGCCTTACCGAGATACTGGCGTATGCTCGGCTCCTTCCTGAACCCAAGTTGCCTTACTGAGATACTGGTGTATGCTCGGCCTGTTCCTGAAACCAAGTTGCCTTACCGAGATACTGATGTATGCTCGGCCTGTTCCTGAAACCAAGTTGCCTTACCGAGATACTGGCGTATGCTTGGCTCCTTCCTGAACCCAAGTTGCTATACCGTGATACTGTCGTATGCTCGGCCCCTTCCTGAAACCAAGTTGCCTTACCGAGATACAGGCGTATGCATGGCCCGTTCCTGAAACCAAGTTGCCTTACCGAGATACTGGCATATGATACCAAGTACCCTGTCTCTAATACCCGTGTATGCCCACTTTGATCCTAATATCAAGTACTCGTAAGGGTCGTCTGTGTCTGTTGAAGGACTTCTGCTTGAACTGTTCTTTTACAAAGACTTTCATTTGTTTATTATCAGTTTGGAATATAACCTCGATGTGCTTTACCTCTTGTTTTCCTTGCATTACCTTAGTAAAGTTTCTTTAAGAAAAGACCTTCTTTGTTCTGTGTTTCCATTCTGGTATACTGAGGCTACTCACCTCTTCACATCCTCTCAGCTTAACTCGGCCATCACCTTGCACATGCTCCATACCCCTGAACCTGCTCAGCCAAGCATGACAATAAGGAAGCTTTTAAGTGTCCCCTATGTGTAGTAATTCTGCCATATCTTTATATGCAGACCTAAACTGTTATAAAGATCAGGTATGAACCATTCAGACTGTTAAAAGAAATCGTATACAGCACACTGGGGTTTCTATATGAACGGGTATCCAGTCCCTGTACATATCACTCTGAATACACCCTACTTTGGAAATGCTCATACTTACTACCCCATGCTGTGCCACTTTGCATGGGCCCTGGGTGGAAAGGAATCTTGCTGGCTTTCTTGTTGGAAGAAGAGCAAGTCCACAATGACAAAATCCTGATAAAGGGTGCTGGAGGTCCTACCTTGAGGGAGGGAGTGGAGAAGCGGAGGCATTTGCACTTAGTGGACACCTGAGAGGAATATACATATCAAGGGATATTCTTGATGTGAATGGTTTATTTGTGCATGCCAGGGCTAAGGCAACCAGCCCAAGCCCATAATATGCCTGATGCTCAGTCTGGGCCTCTACTTATTGCTAAGCTTATTCAGTTGCCATTCCCTACAGAGGCTGCAAAAAGTGCAGCAAAGTGCTGCGCCTTCATCTTCCACAATCTGTTGCTCTAGGCCATAGTACGCCCCTGGTTGGGTTGGTTCATTGGATACTAGTTAGTGGTTTCTAGTGGGGGTTGATTAGGAAGTCTTCTGGTACTAGAGGACTTTGCACTTTGTACTGGGATCAAAAATAATCATCTTAGTTTGTTAGGGGAGTTGTATTTGGGAGGAATCATATAAACTGTCTTAGATGTTAAGGAACATTTGTGTCCCAGAATGGTTATTTAGTGGGGGTGCTAGAAGGTTTTTGCATTCGGGATCAAATCAATAAGAAGCTTATTTCTTTTTGTTTTGTAGGGGGGCCTATTTGTGATAGTGGGGGCTATAGAACAAGCTTACTTGCAGTGGGGTTGATTGGGGATCAGGTGCAACAAAGGTGTAGGTGCAATAATAAAGGGTAGATCAGGGTTAGGGCTAACTGGCAAGAGGTACAAGAAGTAGGGATTATTTTGATGAGGTTTTCTACAGGTGGTAAGAGTCGACAATACTTTTTACTCTTCCTTGCAACTAGGAAGAGGCAAAGATTCCCAAACCCGATAAAAATCCTCCCATCTCGCTGGTAATTCAATATTGTCTTTGCTTTCACTGAAGGAAGGTGAAGAATGAAGATGTGCATTTGATTCTTAAGTGAGAAGTGTTTTTATGCACATACTTTTTTTTATGTTTGCCGAGGTTTAGTGCACATATTGTCAGGGTGCCAGGAATCAGACTGAGACGAGAAGTGCAAAAATAATCACACCTTTATTAATAGCAAAAAAAAAAAAAAAATGTCCACAAGTCAAATAACAAGCCAGGAATCAAAACCAGAGCTGGCAGTAAGACGAGCCGAGTCAGGAGCCAAAGCGAGTAGTCAGACGAGCCGGAATTAGGAACAAGGAGAACAGCAGAGTCAGGAACAAGCCAGAGATCAGGAACCAGAAGGGATGTCAGACAGCCAGGTAATACACAGGAGCTCTCATAAACAGCTCTGAGACAATGCAAGGGCAAAGCATACTGAACAGAGGCCCTTTAAATAATAAGTGATGACATCACAATTCTGAGACTGCACCCTGTCTCATACGGATTATGTACACCAGTCTGGCCATAAAAGGAAGTGCAGGAAATGAGCAGCATCACACAGTATGCACCAGAGTCAGCAAGAGAGCAGCACACGGCAAACAAAACAGGGAAAAAACCCTGACAGTACCTCCCTTCAACGACCCCTCCCCCACAGGAGGAGAAAAGGCTTATTGGGGAAATGGGCATGGAAGGCACGGAGGAGGGCGGGAGCATGAACATCAGAGGAGGGAACCCATGAACGCTCCTCTGGACCGTAGCCCCTACAGTGAACCAAATACTGTACGCGGCCCCTGGACATACAAGAGTTAATAATGCTGCTGACCTCATACTCCTCATGGTTGTCAACAAAGATAGGATGGGGACAAGGCAACACAGTGGTAAACCGACTACAAACCAATGGTTTCAAGAGGGAGACATGAAAAACATTGGAGATGCGCATTGCAGGAGGAAGGTCAAGAGCGTAGGCCACAGCATTGACCCGTCGGAGTATTTGAAAAGGACCAATATAACGGGGAGCCAGTTTATTGGAAGGCACACAAAGATTCAAGTTGCGGGAGGACAGCCAAACTCTCTCACCAACCTGGTAGGAAGGCACGGGCAAATGCCTACAATCAGCCTGGAACTTTTGGCGCTGCATAGAACGATGAAGGCAATCCTGAATCTGCACCCATGTGGAACAGAGTTGCCGGAGATGCTCCTCCAAAGCCGGAATACCTTGAGACATGAATGACTCGGGCAACAAGGATGGTTGAAACCCATAATTCGCCATGAACGGGGATAACTTGGAGGAAGCATTAATAGCACTATTACGAGCAAACTCTGCCCAAGGTAACAGTTCAGATAAATTATTGTGGTGATCTGAGACATAGCAACAGAGGAACTGTTCCAGAGCTTGATTAGACCATTCCGCAGCCCCATTGGATTGAGGGTGATATGCCGAGGAGAAGGAAAGCTGGATCCCATTTGAGCACAAAAGGAACGCCAAAATCTGGAGACAAACTGGCTTCCCCGGTCTGACACTATCTCCTTGGGTAACCAATGTAAATGGAAGACCTCCCGGGCAAAAATTGAAGCAAGCTCCTGAGCGGTAGGCAACTTCTTCAAGAGAATGCAATGTGATATTTTAGAAAAACGGTCAACCACCATAAGGATAACAGTATTGCCATTGGAACATGGAACTCGACAATGAAGTTCATAGAATGATGTGTCCAAGGACGCTCACCATTAGCAATAGGTTGAAGTAGAGCCACAGGAAGATGTTGAGGAGTCATTCTGTGCACAAACTGAGCAGAAGGCAACATACGCAGCAACATCAGAACGAAGTGTATTGGTTTGTGCAGCCAGGATCTCCTCCCCCAAGGGAGAAGTCAAATTAGTACATATGGTAGCAAATATATGGTCAAGAGGTATAACTGGAGTAGGTACAGACTCCTCCTTGGACAGAGGGGAAAATTGTCGAGAGAGGGCATCACCCTTAACATTCTTACTACCAAGCAGGTAGGAGACCACATAATTAAACCAAGACAAAAATAGTGCCCATCTGGCCTGTCGTTTTGCTTCAGATAGATAAGTTAAATTCTTGTGGTCAGTAAGAATGATCACTGGCACTCTAGTACCCTCTAGAAGATGCCTCCATTCCTTGAGTGCCAAAATTATGGCCAGTAATTCCCTGTCGCGAATTTCATAATTGCACTCCGCTGGAGACAAGTTCTTAGAGAGGAAACCACACGAATGCAAGGAACTGTCAGGCGTAGGACATTGAGACAAGAGGGCACCTACTCCAGTCTCAGACGCATTGACCCCAAGAATGAAAGGCAGGACAGGGTTAGGATGAGCCAGAACTAGAGCAGCAGCAAAGGCAGTCTTAAGACTATCAAAGGGCTTAATGGCAGTAGGTGACCAATGGAGTGGATCAATCTCTTTACGGGTCATGTCTGTGATAGGTTTGACTAAGGAAGAAAAGTTTTTAATAAACTTTTTATAGTAATTGGCGAACCCCAAAGAAGGTTGAATAGACCGAAGACCAACTGGGCGAGGCCACTGCAGAACTGCAGATAACTTGTCAGGATCCATGGAGAACCCTGCAACAGAGATAACATAACCTAGGAAGGTTACTTGAGTCTGATGGAACTCACATTTCTCGAGTTTACAAAACAGACCGTTCTCACGTAGTCTCTGAAGAACCCGTGTAACATCAGAACGATGAGCCTCAAGTGTGGGTGAATGTATGGAGATGTCGTCCAAGTACAATACAACACACTGTTACAATATATCTCGTAGGACATCATTAATAAATTCCTGAAAAACAGCAGGAGCATTACATAGGCCAAAGGGCTTTACAAGATACTCATAATGTCTGTTCCTGGTGTTAAATGCTGTTTTTCATTCGTGGCCCTCCTTGATCCTAACGATATTGTACGCTCCTCTCAAATCAAGTTTAGTAAAGACTGTAGATCCCTTGAGGTGGTCAAAGAGTTCCGTAATGAGTGGAATAGGGTAAGCATTCTTAATGGTAAGATGATTAAGACCCCTATAATCGATGCATGGTCTTAACTCGCCACCCTTTTTCTTCATAAAGAAGAAGCCAGACCTTGCAGGAGAGCAGAATTTGCGGATGATCCCCTGCAACAGAGCATCGGCAACATACTCCTCCATAGCACAATTCTCTGCAACAGACAGAGGGTAAACCCGGCCTCGAGGAGGAATGGCTCTGGGTTGCAGGTCTATGGCACAATCGTAAGACCGGTGAGGAAGCAACGTACCGGCATGCACCTTGTCAAAAACGTCTAGGAACTCTCGGTACTCCTCTGGAAATTGAGATACCAAAGAAGTGCACAAGACTTTAACTGGTTTCCAAAGACAAGTGGAAATACATTGCTGAGACCACGACAAAATTTCGGACCTGCGCCAGTCGGGACTGGGATTGTGCTTTTTTGAGCCAGGGATAACTCCGAACAACCGGAAAATGCGGAGAGTTTATCACCTGGAACTGGAGGGTTTCAAAATGGAGAGCCCCAATAGCCATGGATAATGGAACAGTTTCATGAGTAACGAGTGCTGGCTGAAGGGGCCTGCCATCTGTGGCCTCAATAACAAGCGGAACGGACCGAGGCAAAACAGGAATGGAGTGCTTTGATACAAAAGCACTGTCAATGAAATAGCCCACAGCACCGGAGTCAACAAGAGCCTGGGTGACTATGGAGGAGTCCACCCAGGAAAGGACAACCGTGACCAAAAGTTTCTCCTTTAGCAGTTCCGGGGACGAGGATAAACCCCCCAAGGTCTGCCCCACGACAGGACCTTAGGTGTGAGCGTTTCCGGCCGTGTAGGGCAAGACGTCAAAAGAAGGCCCTGTAACCCACAATAGAGGCAGAGCCCCTCCCTCCTCCTAAAGGCCCTCTCCACCACGGAGAGAAGCGTGAATCCCAACTGCATCGGCTCAGCAGTACCTGGTGACTCGGGACCAGGAGGCATGGGAGGAGAGGGAAGCATGAGTGGGAACAAACATGTAGGAGACAACGGAACAGGAGGCTTCTTCAAGTGCTCCTTGAAAGAGGGCCTCTCACTTAGTCTGATGTCAAATAGGATCAAAAAAGACACAAATGTCTCGAGATCTTCTGTTAAATCTCTGGCAGCAACTTTGTCTTTAATCGCATCAGAGAGCCCATGAAAGAAGGCGGCAACGAGGGCTTCATTGTTCCAACCTACCTCTGTGGCAAGCGTACGGAACTCAATGGTATACTGAGCAACAGATCTTGTACCTTGCTGAATGGACATGAATCGTTTAGCAGCAGAGGAGAAGCGAGCCGGAACATCAAATACCTTTCGAAATGAGGCCACAAATTCAGGGTAATTTGAAATCACAGGTTTATTAGTCTCCCACAAGGGATTATCCCAGGCAAGAGCTGTGTCAGAGAGTAACGAGATGAGAAATCCCACCTTAGCTCTGTCAGAGGGAAACGCCTGAGGTTACATCTCAAAGTAAATGACCACCTGGTTCAAAAACCCTCTGCACTGATTAGGATCACCTCCATAACGCTGAGGTAGTGGTGCAGAACTGGACATGTTCCTCGTAGGACTAGGTGTAGCAGTGGAAACAGGAGCAGCCATAACTTGCGGTACACTTTGGTCCAAATGTGCAGTGCGAGTCAGCATAGTTTGCAGGGCTAGTGCAAATTGATCCAAGCGGTGATCCTGTTCATCCATCCTGGAAATTATGGCAGGTAAAGGTGGATTATTGGCACCATCAGGGTTCATGGCCCTTGCTTAAAGGGACAGTATACACTCATTTTCATATAACTGCATGTAATAGACACTACTATAAAGAATAAGATGCTCAGATACTGATATAAAAATCCAGTATAAAACTGTTTAAAAACTTACTTAGAAGCTGTCAGTTTGTCTCTGTTGAAAAGGTAGCTGGAAAGCCCACTGTGAGTGGCAAATAAGACACTCCCCCCCCTCCCCCTTCTTTTGCATATGAAAAGACCCTTTACACAAACAGCAGCAAGCTGGAGAAGGTAGCTGACAGTATTCACATAAAACTTTGGGGCTTGGTTAGGAGTCTGAAAATCAGAGCAATGTTATTTAAAAATAAGCAAAACTATACATTTATTTTAAAATAAAACTTTATGGGCTATATAAATAGATCATCTACAAAACATTTATGCAAAGAAAAAAATGAGTGTATAATGTCCCTTTAATGTCTGGGTGCCAGGAATCAGACTGAGACGAGAAGTGCAAAAATAATCACACCTTTATTAATAGCAAAAAATAATAAAATGTCCACAAGTCAAATAACAAGCCAGGAATCAAAACCAGAGCTGGTAGTCAGATGAGCTGGAATCAGGAACAAGGAGAACAGCAGAGTCAGGAACAAGCGAGAGATCAGGAACCAGGAGGGATGTCAGACAGCCAAGTAATACACAGGAGATCTCACAAACAGGTCTGAGACAACGCAAGGGCAAAGCATACTAAACAGAGGCCCTTTAAATAATAAGTGATTATATCACAATTCTGAGACTGCATCCTGTCTCACACGGATGATGTATACCAGTCCGGCCATAAAAGCAAGTGCAGGAAATGAGCAGCATCACACAGTATGCACCAGAGTCAGCAAGAGAGGTGAGTAAAATGGCTGCCAGCAGCACATGGCAAACAAAACGGGGAAAAAACCCTGACACATATATATTTTTTTAAATGCACGCTGTAATTTTTTCCCACACGTATATTTTTAAATGCACGTTGGGTTTTTCATGCGCATATATTTTTGAACGCGTGCGTGGTAGCGTACATAGTTTTGGCACACTTTTTTCTTTATATTAGGTCAGGTTGGCACACACTCCCTTTCTTCCAGTGCCCTGAGTCCTACCACCACATTTGCTTTTACGTTTTTGCACTCGTAAGTTTTTATGAGCTACTTTTGAAGGGGGCATGGTTTTCCCCTTTCTTCACAAGCTCTTTTAAAGGGGATATTATCATTAAACTGTATGTTTTTTTTTCCTGCAGTTAACTTCTTTATTAATTTTCTTCAGTTATGGAGCATTCTGATTCTGTTCCTAAATCTGACTCAGAAACTGGGTCATTTGACTACAGGTACTTTCCTTCTTTTGTTAAATGTTTGCATTGTTTTACCTCCAGTAAACGTATATAATAATGTATTGTTTTTATGCATTCTGACCTGTCTAATGCTGCTCTTGCTTCTAATAATGTTTCTGTTTGTTTCTTACAGGAGAGTTCTTCAGATTTTGCTCCTGGAGTTAAGGACTTTATTTGCTCTACAGTGCTGGAAATGTTGGCAGCTTGTCTTCTTTCAAGTACGCTTAAAAGAGAAGTTCAGATTTTACCTTCTACTAGCTCTAAGCCTGCTGAGGTTAATGTGTCTAGTTATGAAGCTGCTGAGTCCTTAGAGGGAAAGTTTTTTTTTCTTCTTATTATCAGGGGTCTACCCCTGATCATGAATCAGAATTGTCTGTTTTTTTTTAAATTTAATTTTGAACATAATTATTCACTTTTTAAGGAGATTATGCTTACTTTAGAGATTAAAGATCTGAAAGTAGATGGGGATAAATCTGGAAATCGTTTAGATACTATTTTTAATCCTGTGATTAAACCTCCTACGGTGTTTACAATCCCTAATGTTAGGAGTATATCTTTGGCAGTAATTTCTAGAAGGGTTGTATGGTTCTGCTGATATGGTTTCTAAATCCAGGATTTTAATCCTCTCTTTTCATTGGAAGATATTGTTCTGGTTTGGAGATTCTCTTCCTAATCATTTTCTTCCTTTTAACCAGAACAGGGCTCAGAAATCTGATTCCTCCACTCAGAAAGAAGTTTCCTCTGGTTCTGTATGGAACCCAAGTTCGAACTGGAACAAGCCCAAGCAGTCCAATAAATCTATTCCCTCATCCAAGTCTGCATGAAATTACGGTCCCCGATCTAGAGGCTCTGGTAGGAGGCAGGTTATGCCTTTTTCAGGAAGCTTGGTTCAGTCTGTTCAGGATCCCTGGGTTCTAAATATAGTCTCTCAGAGTTATAGGCCTCTTAAAGAAGTTTTTCTGTTCAATATTCTGAGAAATCCTGTGAAGGCTCATGCTTTTTTTCAGTCAGTTTTGGATCTAGAATCTATAGGTGTGATTGTTCCTGTTCCGCTGTTGGAACAGGTAATGGCGTTTTACTTCAATTTCTTCTTTGTTACAAAGAAAGAGGGTAACTTTCAGACCAGTTCTGAAACTAAAGGCTCTGATTATGCTTACTTTAGAGATTAAAGATCTGAAAGTAGATGGGGATAAATCTGGAAATCGTTTAGATACTATTTTTAATCCTGTGATTAAACCTCCTACGGTGTTTACAATCCCTAATGTTAGGAGTATATCTTTGGCAGTAATTTCTAGAAGGGTTGTATGGTTCTGCTGATATGGTTTCTAAATCCAGGATTTTAATCCTCTCTTTTCATTGGAAGATATTGTTCTGGTTTGGAGATTCTCTTCCTAATCATTTTCTTCCTTTTAACCAGAACAGGGCTCAGAAATCTGATTCCTCCACTCAGAAAGAAGTTTCCTCTGGTTCTGTATGGAACCCAAGTTCGAACTGGAACAAGCCCAAGCAGTCCAATAAATCTATTCCCTCATCCAAGTCTGCATGAAATTACGGTCCCCGATCTAGAGGCTCTGGTAGGAGGCAGGTTATGCCTTTTTCAGGAAGTTTGGTTCAGTCTGTTCAGGATCCCTGGGTTCTAAATATAGTCTCTCAGAGTTATAGGCCTCTTAAAGAAGTTTTTCTGTTCAATATTCTGAGAAATCCTGTGAAGGCTCATGCTTTTTTTCAGTCAGTTTTGGATCTAGAATCTATAGGTGTGATTGTTCCTGTTCCGCTGTTGGAACAGGTAATGGCGTTTTACTTCAATTTCTTCTTTGTTACAAAGAAAGAGGGTAACTTTCAGACCAGTTCTGAAACTAAAGGCTCTGAACAAATTTCTCAGAGTTCCTACTTTCAATATGGAGACTATTCATACTATTCTACCTTTTGTAGATCAATGTCCACAATTGATTTAAAGAATGCTTACATTTGTGCTTTTATTCACAGTGATCATTTTCAGTTTCTAAGGTTTGCCTTTCGGGGCAGGCATTTTCAATTTGTTGCTCTACCATTTGGACTGGCTACAGCTCCCAGAATATTTTTGAAGGTTCTGGGTTCTCTTTTGTCTGTGAGCTGACATTGTCTTTGATCAGAAATCCTTACATTGATGCTATCTTAGTTCAAGCAACATCTTTTCATTTAGCAAAATCTCACACCAACAGACTGTTGTTGTTTCTTCAAAAGCATGGTTGGAAAGTCAAATTTCTAAAGAGTTAGTTGGTTCCTCAGTCAAAGGTTGTTTTTCTGGGGGTTCAGATAGATTCAGTTTCCATTAAACTTTCATTGACAGATCAAAGAAGGTTGATGCTAGTGTCTACTTGTCTAAACCTTTTGTCCCTTCCTTTTCCCACTGTAACTCTTTGTATAAAGGTTCTCAGAGGGCACAAGGGGTCTGGTCTCCTTGGAAGGCAAGGTTTACCAATAAATGTTGTAAAACTTCATGCAATTTTCAGAGCCCTTCAGAGTTGGCCTCTGTTGAAAAAGACTTATCTCAGTTTTCAGACAGAGAATGTTACAGCAGTGGCCTATGTCTATTATCAGGGGTAAACTCACAGTTCCCTAACCATGAAGGAAGTATCTCCAATACTTTCCTAAGCAGAAGTCTATTACTGTCTAATTTCTGCTGTTCATATTCCAGGAGTGGACAACTGGGAAGCTGATTTTGTCATTTGTCAGTCCCTGCATCCTGGAGAATTAGGTCTCTATCTGAATGTTTTCAATCAGATATTAGATCTTTGGGGCCTCCCAGAGATAGATCTGATGGCCTTTTGTTTGAATCACAAACTTCCAAGATACTGTGCGAGATCCATTGGTTCTTCTTTCCAGAGTGATTGCCAGAATCAGGCAAGACGAAGCATCAGTAATTCTGATTGCTCCAGCTTGGTCTTGAATAGTTTGTTATGCAGATCTGGTTCAGATTGCCAAGTTTTCCTCCTTGGCCACTTCCTCTACATCCAGACCATCTGTCTCAAGATCTGTTTTTTACCACCTGGATTTAAAATCTCTAAGCTTGATGGCATGGAGATTAAATGGTTAATTATTAGGCAGAAAGGGTTTTCTGATTTTGTTATTGAGACTCTGATACAGGCCCATAAGCCTGTTACCAGGAAAATCTATCATATGGTCTGGAGGGCCTTTTTTTGGTGTATAAATCATTGTCTTTCCTGGTATTCTTTTACAAATTCTAGGATTTTGCAGTTTTTTCTGATAATTCAGTTTTGATCCATAAGAGGAGTGATAATCTTTCTGACATTCGTGGTTTTGTTCAGACTTTGGCTATAATTAAAGGGACATAATACTCATATGCTAAATCACTTGAAACTGATGCAGTATAACTGTAAAAAGCTGACAGGAAAATATCACCTGAGCATCTCTATATAAAAAAGGAAGATATTTTACCTCACAATCTCCTCAGCTCAGCAGAGTAAGTTCTGTGTAAAAAGTTATACTTCACCTGCTCCCAGCTGCAGGTAAAAATAAAAAAAAATGAAGAAATGAACAGCAGCCAATCGGCATCAGCAGTGCTTATGTCATGAACTCTTACTGTGATCTCATGAGATTTGACTTAACTCTCATGAGATTTCATAGTAAGCTTCCTTTACCTGATTGGTGAAATAATATGAGAGTTCACAAGGCTTATCCTTTCAGCTGTCCCAGGACAGACACTAAAATGCTGCTTAGAAATCCTTTACAATGGGAGGTGGCTACTGAGGAACTTTTGAGGTAAAATAGCTTTCTTTTTTACATAGAGATGTTCAGTAGATATTTTCTAGTCATCTTTGTACAGCTATGCTGCATCACTTTCAAATGTTTAAACATTTGGGTATTATGGCCCTTTAAGCCTGTTATTAAGCCAATTTCTCCTTCTTCGAATCTGATTTTGGTTTTAAAGATTTTGCAAGCTCCTCCTTTTGAGCCTATGCATAAGGTGGATATTAAGGTTCTATCTTTAAAGTTTTTTGTTATAATTTTGGCTTTCTCTTTTGCTACTAGAAATTTGAGTTATCTGCTCTTTCATTTGATCCTTCTTAGCTCACTTTTTATCAGGATAAGGCAGTTTTAAGGTTGTGACTTTGGACAATTTAAGTTGGGACATTGTTATCGTTTCTTTGTGTCCTAATCCCAAGACTTTTTCTGAGAGACTTCTTCATAATTTGCATGTTGATAGAACATTGAAGTATGTTCAGGAGATATTTTTTAGTCATCTTTTTACAGCTATGCTGCATCACTTTCAAGTGTTTAAACATTTGGGTATTATGGCCCTTTAAGCCTGTTATTAAGCCAATTTCTCCTTCTCAGAATCTGATTTTGGTTTTAAAGATTTTGCAAGCTCCTCCTTTTGAGCCTATGCATAAGGTGGATATTAAGGTTCTATCTTTAAAGTTTTTTGTTATAATTTTGGCTATCTCTTTTGCTAGTAGAGAATTTGAGTTATCTGCTCTTTCATTTGATCCTTCTTAGCTCACTTTTTATCAGGATAAGGCAGTTTTAAGGTTGTGACTTTGGACAATTTAAGTTGGGACATTGTTATCGTTTCTTTATGTCCTAATCCCAAGAATTTTTCTTAGAGACTTCTTCATAATTTGCATGTTGATAGACCATTGAAGTATTATGTTGATGCTAAGAAGGATTTTATACAAACTCCTTGTTTGTTTGTTTGTTCATTTTTTCATTCCAGTAAAGGGCAAAATGTTTCTGCCATTTCTTTGGCTTCTTCGTTAAAAACTTTTAATCCATAATGCTTACTTGAAGGCAGGTCAACCTCCACTTAAACAGATTACTGCTCATTCTACTAGATCAGATACCACTTATTGGTCTTTTATGAATGAGGCTTCAGTTGATCTAGTTTGCTAGGCAGCTACTTGGTCTTCTTTGCATTCTTTTTCTAATTTTTACCATTTTTAAGTTTTTCTTCTTCTGAGGAAGCCTTATGTAGGAAACTCCTTCAGGCAGTTGTCTCAGGTCTATTTTGATTTTTGCCTGTTGGTCATTTTATTTGCATATCAGGGGCGACTGACAAGTCGGGCAATTTGGCCCTTGTCCGAGGACCCTGCATCTTAGAGGGCCCGGCCCCCATTTACTGCAGGGAGTTGCATCATGCAGCACTAAGTTTTTTTTTTTTAAAGTTTTTTGTAAATTTATTATTTTACATATTTTTCATTTATTTTTTTGGCTGGAGCTTTTCTCTGGGAGTCGGGGGTTTATGGGGTCCAGCCAGGACTACTATAAAATCTCACTGGGCAAGATATATTTAAATTATATTACCCGCACAGGCTTTTGCAGAGGAGTGTGAGAGCTGAGCAGCTATTAGATACTGCTGCTGTTTTGAATCAGTCTCTCAGAGGCAGTAAGACAGTGTCATAGAGGTATGCAGTGGCAGCCTGCAGACAGAGCTTGATCTGGGTAAGAAATAAGCAATGGGATGGCGTCTCCTGTGTTTAGGGATCCCAGACGCAGATGCATTAAAATTGATGTCCTAATTACATTTGATAGAGCACCTGTTAGCACAGCACTAGCACATTTAACCAGGACATATAATTTCAATGTGTGTGGGTCAGGGACGAAGGCTGAGCTGCGTTATATTCTCTGTGCAATGCTTTAGCAGAGCTCTAACAGTCAATTTGCATGTGTGCACGCCTACCCCCTTTCTGCTGCTGTAGTTAAGGATGGAATTCAGAGGCATGGGGGTTGCAGACTTGCAGCACAACTAGCTGCCGATGTTTATCAAGCGCAGACTTGCCATATGGCATACCGGGCAAATGTCCGGTGGGCCGCCAGTTACCATAGCCCCACAGACTAGACAAGGAGAACAGCAGAGTCAGGAACAAGCCAGAGATCAGGAACCAGAAGGGATGTCAGACACCCAGGTAATACACAGGAGCTCTCACAAACAGCTCTGAGACAATGCAAGGGCAAAGCATACTGAACAGAGGCCCTTTAAATAATAAGTGATGACATCACAATTCTGAGACTGCACCCTGTCTCATACGGATGATGTACACCAGTCTGGCCATAAAAGGAAGTGCAGGAAATGAGCAGCATCACACAGTATGCACCAGAGTCAGCAAGAGAGCAGCACATGGCAAACAAAACAGGGAAAAAACCCTGACAGTACCTCCCTTCAACGACCTTTCCCCCACAGGAGGACAAAAGGCTTATTGAGGAAACGGGCATGGAAGGCACGGAGGAGGGCTGGAGCATGAACATCAGAGTAGGGAACCCATGAACGCTCCTCTGGACCATAGCCCCTGCAGTGAACCAAATACTGTACGCGGCCCCTGGACATACGAGAGTTAGTAATGCTGCTGACCTAATACTCCTCATGGTTGTCAACAAAGATAGGACGGGGACAAGGCAACACAGTGGTAAACCGATTACAAACCAATGGTTTCAAGAGGGAGACATGAAAAACATTGGAGCTGCGCATTGCAGGAGGAAGGTCAAGAGCGTAGGCCACAGCATTGACCCGTCGGAGTATTTTAAAAGGACCAAGATAACGGGGAGCCAGTTTATTGGAAGGCACACAAAGATTCAAGTTGCGGGAGGACAGCCAAACTCTCTCACCAACCTGGTAGGAAGGCACAGGCAGATGCCTACAATCAGCCTGGAACTTTTGGCGCTGCATAGAACGATGAAGGCAATCCTGAATCTGCACCCATGTGGAACAGAGTTGCCGGAGATGCTCCTCCAAACCTGGAATACCTTGAGACATGAATGACTCGGGCAACAAGGATGGTTGAAACCCATAATTCGCCATGAATGGGGATAACTTGGAGGAAGCATTAATAACACTATTACCAGCAAACTCTGCCCAAGGTAACAGTTCAGATCAATTATTGTGGTGATCTGAGACATAGCAAAAGAGGAACTGTTCCAGAGCTTGATTAGACCGTTCCGCAGCCCCATTGGATTGAGGGTGATATGCCGAGGAGAAGGAAAGCTGGATCCCATTTGAGCACAAAAGGAACGCCAAAATCTGGAGACAAACTGGCTTCCCCGGTCCGACACTATCTCCTTGGGTAACCAATGTAAACGGAAGACCTCCCGGGCAAAAATTGAAGCAAGCTCCTGAGCGGTAGGCAACTTCTTCAAGGGAATGCAATGTGATATTTTAGAAAAACAGTCAACCACCATAAGGATAACAGTATTGCCATTGGAAACAGGGAACTCGACAATGAAGTTCATAGAATGATGTGTCCAAGGACGCTCACCATTAGCAATAGGCTGAAGAAGACCCACAGGAAGATGTCCAGGAGTCATTCTGTGCACAAACTGAGCAAAAGGCAACATACGCAGCAACATCAGAATGAAGACCTGGCCACCAGAATTGTCGAGTGACAGACCAAATCATTTGGTTCTTGCCTGCGTGCCCTGTGGCTTTAGGATAGTGCTAAGTGTACAAAAGTTTAGTTCGAAGATTCTCAGGAACAAAACACTTACCACTAGGTTTCTCAGGAGGTGTATTTGTTTGTGCAGCCAGGATCTCCTCCCCCAAGGGAGAAGTTAAATTAGTACATATGGTAGCAAATATATGGTCAGGAGGTATAACTGGAGTAGGTACAGACTCCTCCTTGGACAGAGGGGAAAATTGTCGAGAGGGCATCACCCCTAACATTCTTACTACCAAGCAGGTAGGAGACCACTTAATTAAACCAAGACAAAAATAGCACCCATCTGGCCTGTCGGGGCGACAAACGTTTTGCTTCAGAAAGATAAGTTAAATTCTTGTGGTCAGTAAGAATGATCACTGGCACTCTAGTACCCTCGAGAAGATGCCTCCATTCCTTGAGTGCCAAAATTATGGCCAGTAATTCCCTGTCGCCAATTTCATAATTGCACTCCGCTGGAGACAAGTTCTTAGAGAGGAAAGCACATGGATGCAAGGAACCGTCAGGCGTAGGACATTGAGACAAGAGGGAACCTACTCCAGTCTCAGACGCATTGACCTCAAGAATGAAAGGTAGGACAGGGTTAGGATGAGCCAGAACTAGAGCAGCAGCAAAGGCAGTCTTAAGACTATCAAAGGCCTTAATGGCAGTAGGTGACCAATGGAGTGGATCAATCTCTTTACGGGTCATGTCTGTGATAGGTTTGACTAAGGAAGAAAAGTTTTTAATAAACTTTTTATAGTAATTGGCGAACTCCAAAGAACGTTGAATAGACCGAAGACCAACTGGGCGAGGCCACTGCAGAACTGCAGATAACTTGTCAGGATCCATGGACGACCCTGCAACAGATATAACATAACCTAGGAAGGTTACTTGAGTCTGATGGAACTCACATTTCTCGAGTTTACAAAACAGACCGTTCTCACGTAGTCTCTGAAGAACCCGTGTAACATCAGAACGATGAGCCTCAAGTGTGGGTGAGTGTATGAAGATGTCGTCAAAGTACACCACAACACACTGTTGCAATATATCTCATAGGACATCATTAATAAATTCCTGAAAAACAGCAGGAGCATTACATAGGCCAAAGGGCATTACAAGATACTCATAATGTCTGCTCCTGGTGTTAAATGCTGTTTTCCATTCATGGCCCTCCTTGATCCTAACGAGATAGTACGCTCCTCTCAAATCAAGTTTAGTAAAGACTGTAGCTCCCTTGAGGTGGTCAAAGAGTTCCGTAATGAGCGGAATAGGGTAAGCATTCTTAATGGTAAGATGATTAAGACCCCTATAATCGATGAATGGTCTTAACTCACCACCCTTTTTCTTCACAAAGAAGAAGCCAGCCCCTGCAGGAGAGCAGAATTTGCGGATGATCCCCCGCAACAGAGCATCGGCAACATACTCCTCCATAGCACAATTCTCCGCAACAGAGAGAGGGTAAACCCGGCCTCGAGGAGGAATGGCTCTTGGTTGCAGGTCATTGGCACAATCGTAAGACCGGTGAGGAAGCAACGTACCGGCATGCACCTTGTCAAAAACATCTAGGAACTCTCGGTACTCCTCTGGAAATTGAGATACCGAAGAAGTGCACAAGACTTTAACTGGTTTCCAAAGACAAGTGGAAATACATTGCTGAGACCACAACAAAATTTCGGACCTGCGCCAGTCGAGACTGGGATCGTGCTATTTGAGCCAGGGATAACTCAGAACAACCGGAAAATGCGGAGAGTTTATCACCTGGAACTGGAGGGTTTCAAAATGGAGAGCCCCAACAGCCATGGATAATGGAATAGTTCATGAGTAACGAGTGCGGGCTGAAGGGGCCTGCCATCTGTGGCCTCAATAGCAAGTGGAACGGACCGAGGCAAAACAGGAATGGAGTGCTTTGATACAAAAGCACTGTCAATGAAATAGCCCACAGCACCGGAGTCAACAAGAGCCTGGGTGACTATGGAGGAGTCCACCCAGGAAAGGACAACCGTGACCAAAAGTTTCTCCTTTAGCAGTTCCGGGGACGAGGATAAACCCCCCAAGGTCTGCCCCCGACAGGAGCTTAGGTGTGAGCGTTTCTGGCCGTGTAGGGCAAGACTTCAAAAGAAGGCCCTGTAACCCACAATAGAGGCAGAGCCCCTCCCTCCTCCTAAAGGCCCTCTCCGTATACTTGCCATGTTTGGTATACGGTTAAATAATAAATGATGAACGGGGGGGGGGAGAGTTGATCTCTTTGCCCTAAAATGCCTGGGCCTCTTTTTGGTCCCAGTCCGGCCCTGATGTTTACACTACCCTCTAGCCGCAATTTGTTCTAAGGTTTTACTTGTCTTTTTTTATCTGTGAAAGCCTAACCCCTCATAGCAACCATGATGTCTGACTATTTGTGATATAAGATACAGTTCCTACAACAATATTGGGACCAGACAGTAGAACAAAAGTTTGTAGCTCAGTACAAGCCCAGATCAGGTTATTTTTAACAGTATCAGAACTTCATCTATAGAATCATACTTGCAGCACCCATTAAGGGAAGTAACCTATAATGAGTACTTAAGTTAAATACAGATATAGTTTCTGTATATGTGATATTAAAATCTTAGCTGCATAAAAAATAATATTAAGTTTAGAGAAGTGACACTATCAGCATCATAATGTAATACTTAAAATAAACACGTGATACATAAAGGGACCGTAAAATTAAACTTTTTATGATTCAAACAGCACACAATGTTATACAAATTCCCAACACTAC
The DNA here is from genome assembly GCF_027579735.1 of Bombina bombina. NCBI lineage: Eukaryota > Metazoa > Chordata > Amphibia > Anura > Bombinatoridae > Bombina > Bombina bombina. The sequence goes on from NC_069504.1 coordinate 284,142,132, forward strand.
TAATATTACAATTTGCTTTTCCCAATTGATATCTTTTAAATCATACCTAGGTAGGCTCAGGAGCATCAATACACTACTGAGAGCTAGCTGGCGTTTGGCGGATACACATATATGCCTCACCCAATATGTTCAGCTAGCTCACAGTAGTGCATTGCTGCACCTGAGCCTATCATGGGTTACTAGTCAACAAAAGGATACCAAAAAAAATGAAACAAATTTGATAACAGAAGTAAATTGGCATATTATATACAATTACATGCACTATCTGTAATATCATAGTTTAATTTTCACTTTGTCACTTTAAAACACCATATAACTCCCTTATTTAAAATTTTCTTTTCAACCAAGCATCACATGCCCCAGGCTAAGTTAAAGGTTCTTTTTATTTGTATCCTCAAAACCAGACACCAGGTATCCTCCACCAATATACTGGACAATCTGTGATTTTAACCCCTTGTTTGTCCCTCACTACTTTCTGCTCTGTACTTTAGTGTATATAGGCGTGGGGATTTTTTTGCACAAGCACTTGTTAATTTACAATATTTAGTTCATATTAAAAAATATTTAAGGAAAAAATTGTCTCTTTATATGGCAATTAAAAACATGGTGGGGAGTGGCATATGAGGTGGGAGGGGCACAGAAGATGGGAGGAACAGAGGAGGTAGGTGGAGCAAAGAGGAGGTGGGGGGGCTCTGACACACTTTTTACCGGGGGTCCTGGTTAGTCTCAGTCTGCCCCCTGTTGCATATGCACCCTGTTTATTGTTTGGGTTCTATTTGGGTTGTGGATTTATTTTCACTGTGAAAAAAGATTCTTCTTACCCTAAAATCTCATTCCTCATGGATTCCACTGATTGGGTATTAGTTCCCAGGAGTAATGGATCATGACCTCTTACCGCCTCTAATAAAGAAAACATAATTTATGCTTACCTGATAAATCATTTCTTTCATGGTGGTGATAGTCCACAAGACCCCACTTTTTTTTTTTTTTTGGTGTTGGTTTATTTTTTGCCCACATCTTTTTCCTTTCTCTTTTTTTCCTACCTCATTGTGGCTATACTAATAAAGTGCTATACTATGTATTTACTGTAAATATTTCACATTCCAATGTTCTGCATATAGCTTTATATGTTATCAGGGGTCATCAATTGTGGCCCTCCAGAGGTTTTGGAACTATGTTTCCCATGATGCTCAGCCAGCTGAAATGCTGGCTGAGCATCATGGAAAATGTATTTTTTTTTAAATACTTTTTATTGAGGTTAAATGCTTAGTACATAAACATAAGAAAGGAATCACATCATACATTTCGATGAGAATACAAAATCATGCCTAAAGCCTCCCAGAGGAATTCAGGCCTACCAAAAATAAATACAGTCAAAATATTTTCTAATTTTTTCCTGCTAAAATTTTTTTAAGAAAATAGAAATGAAACTTATTTAGGGCATGCAAGACACAATATCTAAAATGAGGAAGAAAGAACAATCATATCGCCTATCTTGCTACAGCTATTATACTATCATATCTGTTAGATAGATGAAATTATATTCTGAAATTTGTTTTATGACATACTAAACACACAAACTTGAACTGCTGACTTATTAAGAAAAAGAAAAAACATATCATTGGTCTCACTACAAATATCATACAATCATATCTGCTGCCTTAATAAGATAAACACCATGACATATAAAATTACATACTCAATTGCACAAACACAAAAGTGTCTAACAGTTATATAATTAAATATCAAATAAAGTAAAAAAACAGATATGATATATCATTAAAGGGTGTTTGTTTGTTTTCTGTCCTTTCAATACAATGGTTTGTATAGCTCTACACTGCTGTGAGAATGATAATGTTAAAGATAGAGAGCATAGTTATTTATGTGATTGGGTTTTTCCATATACAGCATATTACTGATAAATGCGGTTATTCACAAGGGAACCGTGAGTTAAGTATCTGGTCTAATCATAAAAAAACAGAATACTATATAGTGAGGTGAGGGGAGGGGGGGGGGTGATAAAGTAAATTAGTATACGAAAGATATGTAGCCTAGGAACCAAAAGGCTCATTGTGGGTCAGGGAGGAAGTAATAAAAGCAATGTAAGAGGCAGTAAATATTTAGATAGGTTTCAGTAGCACTGGGCAACATCATCATATACATAGTCACATGAGCATGTTGGTTAACCCTGGGAAGATAAAAGTGAGCTGGTTTTATCAACTGACAAGGAAATTATATGTAAAATAGCTGTAGGAACAAATACCTTAAGGGCTGTAAACTTTATAGTTTCACTTACTCTCACGTCCAGCTTTAAGTAATATAAGACATTTAGGTCAAGCTATAAATAGGCATGAATTGCCACAGCTGATACAATGAGACTAAGCAAAGTGGACATTACTGAGTATTAAATAATTGGACCTTCGATGTTAGCTTGTAGAAGACAATGTTGTATAATGAGAACCTGCACCTGGGCACGGACCCTATGCCCATCGTCAGGTAAGTCCAGAAAATTATAAGTTAGATAGTTAGATAGGTTTTAATGATATATTGTTCTATGTCTCTAGCCTGTCTATTTTAATGGTCTTTTGTTAAGGCTATCTATGGTTGTGGAATAGTACATAGACCATATCACATCCTGTACTACCAAAGCTTATTATTTACATATGTACATAACTTATCCTGTGGTACTGAAGCTTGTTGGTTTCATATGCCCATATCATATCCTGGAACACTAAGGTCTGTTAGTTACATGTACCCATGTCCTATCCTAAAGCACTAGCCTATGGTGTTGGGAGGGGGAGGTATAGAGAAAAAATCCCATGGGGTGAAGCTTTAATGAACAATAGAGAAATATAATTTTAAAAAGGGATGGTAAGGAAATATATCACCATTGGATCTATATGTTAAACGGACCTATGCAGTATCTCCCCTCAGGGGCTGATGTCACCACTGGACACAGACGGGTAAGGGATAGTGGATATGACCCGCTTACAAATGGAGAGCGGGAAAGAGTGAGGGGAGATATAATCGGTGAGGAAATGGTCTGAGAGCTGAGAGCCCCATAAACCACCCAACAGGGGATATTGTATTAAATAAGAGCCTAAGTACAGGCGTAAGTATAGCACACACATACTTGGATATGTCCCACGGGGCCAAATAATAGAATTTGTGAGATAAATAAAAATATAACTACTGTTGTGTCTTGGACTAAATATGAGCCAAACTTTCTAGTTTATGGTCCAACCTTAATTGGGATTGGGATTTGACATAGTTTGGGAGTATTAAGCATGATATAATCTGATGCAATTTTGAGTATAAAAATGAATACCCGGTAGGATGGGTGTGTACAAAGTCTGGACTTAAAAATGAGAGCATAAAACTAATACCAGTTTATATTGAAATAAATTCTATCCGGGGTGTCATTATCAGCTACTGTTCAGCAAAGCTGATCTCACCAATATTCCCTCCTCCCGCTTTATAAGGGTAAAAGACACCTCAAGTCTCCATACTCCACTGTCCCGGCCACAGACAGCGGACCGAAGAGCATGGTGGAAAGTAAGAAGGACCACACTGGAGTATCACTTTAACACTTCTTACATTAATAAATGGTAGCATATAGATAGCTAAGAATGATGTAGAACATCACCCAGACCATTATGTTATATCTCTGGGTAAGAATCAGTGCATAACAACAAATAGGCATGTGAGAATCCATAAATATTATCCTATCTCTCTCATTAACATTAAACTGTGCACCGAGATTAATTAGCTATAATTGTCACCCCACCTACAGTTTAAGTAGTCCTCCCATACCAATATAAGCCCATGAAGCATTAACCAAATATATTATACGCTATCATATTACCTAAAACTACATATATTGAAATAGTTCTTATCTAAAAGTATACCAATCACCCAGAATAGTGTGGCTTAAACAACTCAAATTAACCTAGCAACAGGTCCCAGCTCTATGTCGACTGGCAAAATATCAGGTCACCTGTAATGTTCTTTAATAGTGGACTGAATAATTGTACCATGTGAAATCCTGTATAGCCACATACCACAGGACATGAGTACATGGATATGTCCCCAGCAGGGATTAAACTGTGGAGAAAAACATTAGTCACAAATTTATAGTGGTCAACATCAGTGTACTTTATACATATCAGGGAGGAAAGACATTGGAAACATGGTCATCGTAAATACAGAGTCCCCAAAACAAACTTAAGTTTAAATCTTCAGACCGCAGGGTCCTCAAAGAAAGTTCCGGTAAGTAAGAAAATATAATAAAGAGTCTCAGTAGACAGATTTTTGAAGAGTTAATCCCGTAAATACGTTACTCAGAGAGATGTGGCCACGTATAAACATATATGCAGTACCAAATAACAGGGAGACAACAGTCCCGGGAAGGATTTAGTTGACCTCCGCAGTATTGTGAGAAGAAAAAAAACTCCCACTAACCCACACCACACTTATCCATATCATTCCGTTGTGATAGTTTTCTGCTGAAAGCATAAATTACACTCGGTTCGGGAGCTATGGGATCCTCATATCTCTCCAGATCCGGTACAGCGTGGTACACCTTAATTAGCCATACAGCAAGGGCTCCCAGTGGGTAATCCAAAGTAGGGCGATTTTTCACCGGATCAGAGTACATCAGGTCTGGAGCTTTTGCAGGTATTATGCATTTACTCCCAATGTTGAGCGTACCGGTCCCCAGATCTTGCATGTTCTCGATTGCTTTTACAGCTGGGGGAAAGACGGCAGCCTGTCCAACGGTGCCTCCATCTTGTGTAGCTACACTGGGAACAGCATGATCCTCTGTATCTGTAGTCGATTCTCCAATTCCACTCCACGATTTAGCTTGAGCTTCTTCTTGTTCACAGATAGAATTAAAAGATACCTTATTGATTAGAGCTTTATGTAGAACTTGAGAAAGACCATGAAAGTGGTTATGGAGGAGCTGCACTAACTCTGTCTCCCACGCGGCCACTGTCCTCCACATGTTAAGAAAGCTTTATAGCTCAATAGGTCAAAGCCGTCTCTATGAGCTCCCACACTTCTGATATATACTGAACCAAGCACAGTTAGGGCATAATTACAGTTTCCAAACACACAATTAAGTGCAAAAATCCATAGTTATCTCAAATTATAGCCAGGAGCTTGACACAGGCACGTCTTGTTCCTTGGCTAGCTGGCTCCGCCCCCCAGAAAATGTATTTCTAAAACCTTTAGAGGTCCACAATTGATGACCCCTGTGTTATATGTACTTATAAATAGATTTTCCAATATATATCTGTATATATCAATACCTATATATAATCATGTATATATATATATATATATATATATATATATATATATATATATATATATATATATATATATATATATATATATATTGTGCAAAAAACATCATATATATATATCTAAATATGTATTTATGAATAAATAGTACACATTCTATTTTTTTATTTTGGGGGTCTTTGTTATTTTATTAGGGGGCTTAGAGTAGGTGTAATTAGTTTAAAATTGTTGTAATATTTTTCTGATGTTTGTAAATATTTTTTTATTTTTTGTAACTTAGTTCTTTTTTATTTTTTGTACTTTAGTTAGTTTATTTCATTGTATTTATTTGTAGATATTGTATTTAATTAATTTATTGATAGTGTAGTGTTAGGTTTAATTGTAGGTAATTGTAGGTATTTTATTTAATTTATTTATTGATAGTGTAGTGTTAGGTTTAATTGTAACTTAGGTTAGGATTTATTTTACAGGTAATTTTGTAATTATTTTAACTAGGTAGCTATTAAATAGTTAAGAACTATTTAATAGCTATTGTACCTGGTTAAAATAAATACAAAGTTACCTGTAAAATAAATATAAATCCTAAAATAGCTATAATATAAATATAATTTATATTGTAGCTATATTAGGATTTATTTTACAGGTAAGTATTTAGCTTTAAATAGGAATAATTTATTTAATAAGAGTTAATTAATTTCGTTAGATTTAAATTATATTTAATTTAGGGGGGTGTTAGTGTTAGGGTTAGACTTAGCTTTAGGGGTTAATACATTTATTAGAATAAATGAGCTCCAGTCGGCAGATTAGGGGTTAATGTTTGAAGTTAGGTGTCGGCGATGTTAGAGAGGGCAGATTAGGGGTTAATACTATTTATTATAGGGTTAGTGAGGCGGATTAGGGGTTAATAACTTTATTATAATAGCGGTGTGGTCCGCTCGGCAGATTAGGGGTTAATAAGTGTAGGCAGGTGGAGGCGACGTTGTGCTGGGCAGATTTGGGGTTAATAAATATAATATAAGGGTCGGCGGTGTTAGGGGCAGCAGATTAGGGGTACATAGCTATAATGTAGCTGGTGGCGGCGTGGGGACGGCAGATTAGGGGTTAATAATAATATGCAGGGGTCAGCGATAGCGGGGGCGGCAGATTAGGGGTTAATAAATATAATATAGGGGTCGGCGGTGTTAGGGGCAGCAGATTAGGGGTACATAAGTATAACGTAGGTGGCGGTCGGCAGATTAGGGGTTAAAAAAATTTCATTGAGTGGCGGCGATGTGGGGGGACCTCGGTTTAGGAGTACATAGGTAGTTTATGGGTGTTAGTGTACTTTAGAGCACAGTAGTTAAGAGCTTTATAAACTGGCGTTAGCCCAGAAAGCTCTTAACTACTGACTTTTTTCTGCGGCTGGAGTTTTGTTGTTAGAATTCTAACGCTCACTTCAGACACGACTCTAAATACCGGAGTTAGAAAGATCCCATTGAAAAGATAGGATACGCAATTGACGTAAGGGATCTGCGGTATGGAAAAGTCGCGGCTGAAAAGTGAGCGTTAGACCCTTTCCTGACTGACTCCAAATACCGGCGGTAGCCTAAAACCAGCGTTAGGAGCCTCTAACGCTGGTTTTCAAGGCTACTGCCAAACTCTAAATCTAGGCCACAGTTTGTTATATTTTTTAAACAATTTGTTAAAAGCCTGTCTGTCTGAAACAACCTGATCATATCTACACCAGGACACCAGGAGAACAAAGTACATTTGATAAAATAAGTTCATGTAAAAGTCTCTTAAAATGTAGCTTTCTATCATGATAGAAAAAAATAAGCTTCATGTTCCTCTAATAAATGTTTCTACTTTTTGTCAAATTTACCTAAAATTAGTTAACTTTTGCCTGACAAAAAGTTTCCTATTTGCAGTAAATGTGATTATAAGATGCAAATAAAAGACATTTTAGCACCCATACATTATATGTAGCTAAACTGAGTCTGAATTGCTACTTTATTTATAAAGATTTAGAAAATAAATGTTATCTTTATTGACTACTGTTGGCAGTTGATAAAAAATCTGAAGGTTTTGCAAGGACCAGCTGTGCAAAGAAATTAATACTAATAGTCTCCAGGTAGGATAATGGCAAAGCAGAAACGATACAGAAGTCAGGCAGGCATGCAGAAGAAAAAGCTTGGTTGTTAGTTTAATGGTGTGTTAAACTGCATTTTCTCAAGTGTATTTATTGCCTGCAGAGTGAAATGACTTATTTACATGGTGTGTGTGTGTTTACTAAATGTGAAGAAAATATCAAGAGTATCAAGCTGTTGTCATGAAAAACCCATGTATGAGTCAGCTGGTTATAACAGAAAAATCAGTTCCATGATTTACAAGAACAAATTACCGTAAGTCTGTTGTTAAGAGACATGACCCTTTTTCCAGGTTTTACTTCTTGGTTCACAGATTGATCTGAATCTCACTTGACTATTCTTTATTTATATATTAGTTTATTAGTTGAAAGAAAAAGACCATGTTTATTGAACATTGGTTTGCTAATTGACTTGTTTAACCCTGTATTGCCTGCTAAACTATTCTGCCTGGTTAGGTGTGGCCACCATGCCCGTCCCTAGTTCAGATAGGACATCCCTGAACACAATTCAATATGGACAACCATAAATTATCTTATAATTGACAGCTTTGTTTTAATTGACAAAGGTATCTTAGATGTAGAAATATCTTAGCAGGGAGCTCAATGTTAATATGTGCACAATCTCTAGCACAGCTCCTATTCTGTAACCCAAACCCAGAGCACTGTAGGAGGGGGTGACCATGTTTGTCAGTGACCACCTTCAGCTTTGCCTTTCCTAGAACCTTCTTTATGCATTAAGAAACCTATCAAATTTCCATTACCAAATTACTTTGGAAGTGGGATGTTTCTTTGGATGATGAAACAAATTTCCTTAGATTGTAATATTTATTCCATTCTTCTACAAAGGCATAACTAGATGTTATTAATATATTTAGCTGATGATACCTAGTATGCATACTAATTCAATGGTGAATGGATTATAAATTTATTTGGAGCAGGTTTACTTGTACTTTGTTTTCCTATCTTTTCAGAAGTTTTCTAGGAATTCTTCACATACAATGTTATCCCTATTCTGTTTGATGTCTCCTTTAAAGTCACTGTGCATAAAGAAACTGTAATGATATATACCAGGTGTTCCTAGTTATTTCTTGTGAAACTAAAAAACATTGAATTTTAATAGTCATATCCATATGTCTGGGGAAGCCAGGAACATTTACACTATTTCGTCTATGACGCAGATTACTTAACTTTAATACATCTTTGGCTTTAAACTTTTCTTTTCTGCAGATTGCAATTTTATTATGAAATCCCTATAGCATAGACACAATGCACTGAATTATCTAGAATAAGTGATCTCTTTCCCCACAGCATACATTTAGTTAATCACAGTCATTTTGCCATAATACTGACATAAATCAGATATTGCTTCTTGAAAGGCAAACTTTTGTTTATAAAACTTCTGATTTAGCTGACTTTAAATTGGGAACTCCCATCGCTCTGCTTCTGAAAAATATTATAAACCAGTAGCTAAATTGATATAATTTGAAATTAAACATTGGGCTGATCACAATCTATTGGCTGAGGCCTTTTCAAATATTTGCTAGAAATCAATGGTCTAGGTCTAGGGGACAATGAAAAAGAAAGTAGAAAGGCAGTTCTCATATGTAGAAATATGTTGTAGGGTCACCTATGCAGATTGCAAATACTTCATGTGTCCAAATTGTATATTGTTTAGAAATACATCATTGCAAGGGTGAAAAAAAGACATTTGGTTTAATTGATTGTGGCTTCTTGTAAAGTTTCTGATTTACTGTCAAATTGAAATAAATAAACTTTACTAAAGGTTATAACAATTATTAAAAATGTACATAAGGGACGTCTCCCTTCACAAATAATGCATAAAAGAAAATATGGCTAAATGCCTATAATGTTAAAAAAGTGGCTAAAAGTACAGCCTTAATAAAATGACTCTCGTCACAATTGTAAGTTAAATAGCGAGGGCAATAAACGTAACAGTCCCAGTATTGTTCCAATGGTGATAGTAAACTGGAAAATGCACAGTCTATGTTATGTTGATTATATTATAAGGTACCTTATAAGTGAAATGATCCTTTAGGAAAGCGTTCAATTGTGATTTAAACAATATAACAGAGGTGTTATTCAAATGCCTCGGAATCTGATGGTTCTGTATTTGGCACTGCTTACAGGCATGGACACTTACTGGTCTGTATACTTGATGTGTGTGATCTCATAGGTTATCACACATAACAGATGTTTAAAAACAGCAATATAATATCTTTAAGAGTGCTGCAATAGAGATGACACAAATACCTCTACCTTTATCCGTGTAGTCACAAGTATTATACTTCGTTGGGAGCGTGTAGCGGTGGATGGTATACCCCTCCTGTGGGTGTACTACGATTAACCAGTTTACCTCCTGGGCGTCCTAATCCGCGGCACTTGATCCACGGCTCTTTAGATGGAAGCAAATGGAAACAAGTAGCAACGCTGTGTGGCAACTTGTGCTGGTTAATTAGATACGTTCTGTAAACTTCGATCCTGCGATGTAGCAGAATACTACTAGCAGTGGTGTGATCATACTTACGATAGTTCCTTGTTTTGGGGCAACTTGTGCTGATTGAATAGATGTACTCTGTATACTCCGATTCTGTGATGGAATAGCAAATACCACTAGTAGTGGTGTGATCGTTCTTGAGATGATTCTTGAATGATACTTAGAGAGCAGAGTGTAGATTTCATAGTAATATGGCTGTTTTCATACAGCTAAAGATATTTAGATCCAAAGTTCGTTGTAGTAGCAGGCAGTCTTTATATTAGGGACTGTAGCATAAAGCAAAGTTAGGAATGGTCCTGGTCAGCGTGTTTCACCACTAGGTGGCTTATCAAGACATATGATAACAAACCAAACTTTGCTCTATATAAAGGGATTGTTTCTGTTGTATTGGTCATTTAATTGAGTTTACAAATTGGCTTCAGCTGGTAATGAAGTGAAGGTAGGTTCTCCATTTTGGATACAGGTGGCTATTTATTTAAGACATAATCAATAGGGCATTTGTTTATTCGTTTGAATATAATGATTAAAAATTCTTAATTAGACACTAATTGGAAGGTTAGAACCCATAACGGATTCCAAATGTTAGATGAGTAAAAATGTCCTTATAGCGTGAACTATTTTTTAGAGTTGAGCCCTCAGAGATCAAAACCACCTATAGACCCAGAACAACAAGACTCACGCAGAAAAAGAACAAGAGAGGGAAACGAGGAGGGAGAAAGAGAAAGGGAACAGAAAAGAATGAGATAAAACCTAATGGGATTTTCAATCTAAGCAGTTAAACACTGAATAAAGATGAAGAAAGAATTCTAAATTTGGGCCTAAGTTTCGCTCTTTCCACAATACTAAATAAATTCAATACTCACATCCATATAAGTCAGTTTATAAGAAATCTTACATTGAAAAGATTCTTTATTAAGAATCCTATTGAAAGGAATTATGCCGAAATTGACCCACTTTAAACTCAACACGCTAAATTCAGACACACAGACCTTAAGTCTAAATCAAAATTTTACCTGGTGAATGATAAGGGTCGGAACCTTGAACTATTTGAAAAATTAGTTCAAAAAGATATCCAAAAAGCAAACATTAAAAAAAGATATCCTATAATCTCACTTATTGTGAAAGATCAGTATTAAAAGATTTACAAGAGAACAAAGATTTGGCTATAAAAGCAGCAGATAAGGGGTAGTTGTTATGGACCGGTCAAAATATATAAATGAAACCACTAGACCTTTAGGAGATAAAGAGACTTATAAAGAATTGAAAATGGACCCTGTGATGAGAGCAGGATGTGATGTCACTAGTTTGGGGGCGGGAATTAGGTCCAGTAGTCTGTGTCGCAGTTAGTACAATCAACCTGAATAGATGTATGTTTCCATGCTCTGTAATAAAATAGAGTTGTACCATCATTGTTGTGTCCTGCATCTCATGACATGGTGTCAGAAGTTCTGGCCTGCGCTTCTGTACCTATTTGATGACGATGTCAAAGTTTACTCCACCTGAGCCTTTTGACTTCTCTCAGCCTGCAGCTTGGCCCACATGGTGTCAGCGGTTTCAGCGCTTCAGGATTGCTTCCAAGCTGGACAAGGAGAGTGGTGAAGTACAAGTTAATTCTCTTTTATACTCTATGGGGAAAGATGTGGAGCCTGTGTTCAATGCTTTTACTTTCCAAGAAGGGGAAGAATTTAACTTTGATATAGTTATGTATAAACTCAGTGCCCACTTTGTGCCCAAAAGAAATGTGATTCATAAGAGAGCTTGTTTTCACAAACGTAATCAGCGTGTGGTAGAATCTGTGGAGTCATTTGTGCGCAGCCTGTATGAACTAGCTGAATTCTGTGAGTTTGGTGTTGCTAAAGAAGAGCAAATCAGAGACAGAATAGTTATTGGAATTACAGATGCTGAAGTCTCACTGAAGCTGCAGTTAGAGCCTGATTTAACATTAGATGGGGCTATTAGGATGGCCCACCAGAGTGAACTGGTGAAAAAGCAAAGTTCTGATCTGAGGTCTGAGAGTATTGTGGATGAAGTGCATCAGTCCAGGAAAACTGCTAGTGAAAGGCACAGTGTGAGCGGTAGATCTAAAATAATGGATAGACCTAGAAGTGGATGGGTGCAGCATGCCCGATGCACACGGTGCTACCATGCCCATGATCAGAGTGTTATATGCCAAGCCAGAGATAAAAGATGCAGAAAATGTAACAGAATGGGCCATTTTGAAGTGGTGTGTAAAACTGAATACATTAAGGAGATGCAGGTGGACAGTGACCAAGAGGGTCAGGAAGTGTCTTTTGTGGGGTCTGTTGTGGAACGGCCAAGCTCAGAGGTAGATTGGAAGGTTACTTTTACTGTAATGGGAGACAAAGTTGATTTTAAGATTGACACAGGAGCAGATATCACTGTAATGTCTTTTGCTGCATTTATGAAACTGCCTCGACAGCCCCAGCTGGGGAAGGTTACTACAAATGTCCATAGTCCCGGTGGCCGCATTGATTGTGCGGGGAAATTACTTGCCAGCTGTGAGTACAAGCAAAGAAAATTCACCATGTGGGTGCATGTGATTCGAAGCCAGTGTGTTAGCAATTTATTGAGCAGAAAAGCAGCCTGTGATTTAGGCCTCGTGGCCAGAGTAAATGAGATCTCCGAAGATATGTTTGGCGAATTGGGCCTACTGAATTGCAAGCCAGTTCGTATAGCACTTAAAAGTGACGCAGTCCCATACAGTATTTCTACTCCCCATAGAATTCCATTCCCGCTCATGCCTCAAGTGGAGAAGGAGCTTATGCGCATGAAGTCTATGGGGGTTATTGAAGAGGTTGTTGAAGCAACTGACTGGTGTGCCCCCATTGTTACGGTTGCAAAGAAAAATGGAAATGTGAGCATCTGTGTGGACCTGAAAAGGTTGAATGAGGCAGTGAAGAGAGAGATATTTGTGCCACCGACATTAGAAGACATAGCTCCAAAGTTGGCTGGGGGGGGGAGTTCTTTTCTACATTAGACGCTTCTAGCGGCTTTTGGCAGATCCCCCTGGATCCAAAGTGCAGCAAACTGACTACCTTTATCACACCGGTAGGTCAGTTTTGCTTCTGCAGACTCCCCTTCGGGATATCCTCTGCCCCAGAAATTTTTCAAAGGGAAATAAGTTCTCTCCTAAGTGACCACGTGGGCACGGCAGTCGTCATGGACGACATACTGGTGTATGGGTCTACAGGGGAGGAGCATGATCAGCGTTTAAGTTGTGTGCTGCAGGCTATCAAAGAGGGGCTGAAGTTAAATAAAGAGAAATGCCATTTTAGGAAAACTGAATTATGTTACTTTGGGCATATCATCAATGGGTATAGCATCAAGGCAGACCCCGAGAAAATTTGTGCTATTGAACAGATGAAAAGTCCTTCTGATGTGCATGAGCTGAGACAGATATTGGGCCTTGTAAATTATGTGGGCAAGTTTCTTCCAGATTTATCAACAGTTCTACACCCTATCACAGAGTTGCTAAAGAAAGACGTTGCCTGGGTCTGGGGACCTTCACAAGAAAAAGCTTTTATGCAGGCCAAGTCCCTGCTGGGGTCTGCCTAAGTGCTGGGGTTCTACAACCCTTCCAAATAAACTGTGGTTAGTGCTCATGCAAGCAGTTATGGGTTGGGGGCTGCTCTCCTGCAGTTAAATGAAAATAAACTAAAGCCCATCGCCTACTGTTCCCGCACACTGACGGCTGCGGAGTCAAAATAGGCTCAAATTGAGAAAGAGTGCCTGGCTGCAGTTTGGGCCTGTGAGCGCTTTCAGCGTTATCTAGTGGGTTTGGAGAAATTTAGTCTGGAGACTGACCACAAACCGCTACTCCCTCTAATCAACTCTTATGATATCGACAAAACACCCTTAAGATGCCAGAGACTTTTTTTTTTTAATTTTCAAAAGCTTTATTGATGTAAAAAAAACATAGTACAAATAAAAATTATGAATATGGTTACATTCCGATGTATTAACATTCTTTACTACAAGTATTAGAACCAAGCTGTTTTCTACATCAAAAATTATTGATTCCGTACAACAGATCTCCGAGGACGGAAACTGAAAAGTCCATTTCTCTTTACAAATGTGGTTATTAAATATCCGGTACTAGAGAGTCTAAGTGCAAAAGAGTGAGGTAGTAGAGGAGAGGGGGGGAGGGAGGAGAGGGGGACGACAACAACAACTGAAAAAAAAAAAAAAAATGGAGTTAGATTGTTTTATGCCACAAGGCCAACATCATCTCGTGAATTTCCAATTTCTGTGTTTTCAGGTAGTGAAATCTCTCCATGAGAAGAGTCCCGTCCACCTGAGTTCGCCATTCCTCAATCGTAGGAATGACCTTCGATTTCCATTGTCTGGGTATTAGCATTTTGGCCCCAGATATCATCACCAGCAGAAGTGCTAGGTGGGCCTCGCTTTTTGTTTTAGGTAAGTTCAGGAATAAAAGTATTTCTGGAGAGTCTGCAACAGTAACATTGAGGATAGTAGTCATCTCCTCCGTCACCTTTGGCCAAAAGTCCCTTAAGTTTGGGCAGTGCCACCATATGTGGAGCAGAGAGCCTTCCTCACCACATCCCCTCCAGCAGGTGGGGCTAAGAGTAGGGAATATTTTGTGCAGCCTCACGGGGGTGAGGTACCATCTGCCTAGAAGCTTAAAATGGGACTCTTGAACGTATGCCGACACCGAGGATTTTTTGATGAGGCTCATTTCCTTCATCCAATCCCTATAATCATAAGCTGATTCAAATTCCCTGTGCCATTGGTTGGTATATGTGGGTAGTGTGTTTGCCTCGGGAATGAGCAAAATTTTATAGATCAATGAGGTCAGATGTCTGGGTTCTTGTACAGCGGAGCACAGGGCCTCAAAGGGTTTTATGTTTCTCCCCAGGGGAGCGATCCGATAAACGGCGTAGTTTGCGGCACAAGCGAAGGAACCCGCGTTGCCCGCAGTTTCAGCTCGCAACTCGAGCTATCCCATATACAGCGCCGTCAGATGCTAACGTGCCGTAAGTCGGATAAACCAGCGATATCCAGAAATCTGCGCAAGTACAAATTTCTGGCGTCACCAGTGACTTGCACCACGTTAGAAACTGCCGGCGCCTACAAAACCTGACTAAAGTCTAAATCACCCGCACTGTCTAACACGCCTCCCTAACATAGCCCGACACGTCTAACACGCCTCCCTAACATAGCCCGACACGTCTAACCCTCTATCCGCTATCCCCCCTCTCTATCCTAACAATAAAATATGTATTAACCCCTAAACCGCCGCTCTCAAACCCCGCCGCAACCTAATAAAGTTATTAACCCCTTAACCGCCACCAGCTATATTAAATCTATAACCCCCTAAAGTGAGCCCCTAACACCACCGCCATCTACCTTACCTACCCCCTAAAGTGAGCCCTTCCCCGCCGCTATCTATTTTAAAATTATTAACCCCTAATCTAATCCCCCTACCCCGCCGCCATCTATATTAAATTATTTAACCCCTAAAATACTAAACTATCCCTACCACTAAACCTAAGTCTAACCCTACAAATAGCCCTGAAAAGGGCTTTTTGCGTGGCATTGCCCCAAAGTAACAGCTCTTTTGCCAGCCCTTAAAAGGGCTTTTTGCGGGGCATGCCCCAAATAATTCAGCTCTTTTGCCAGCCCTTAAAAGGGCTTTTGGCGGGGCAGTAAACTGCTCTTTTGCCTACAATCTACATCCCCCTACACCGCGGCCACCTATAATAAATGTATTAACCCCTAATCTAATCCCCCTACACCGCCGCCAGCTATATTAACTATATTAACCCTAATATAATTAGGGTTAATATAGTTAATATAGTTATTATATTATATATATATATATATATATTAAGTATAATAACCCTATCTAACTCTAACATCCTAACTAAACTCCTATTAAAATAAATCTAATATTAATATTATTAATTAAAATATTCCAATTTAAATCTAAATACTTACCTATAAAATAAACTCTAAGATAGCTACAATATAATTAATAATTACATTGTAGCTATGTTAGGGTTTATATTTATTTTACAGGTAAATTGTTAATTATTTTAACTAGGTATAATAGCTATTAAATAGTTATGAACTATTTAATAGCTACCTAGTTAAAATAATTACCCAATTACCTGTAAAATAAATCCTAACGTAAGTTACAAATACACCTACACTATCAATAAATTAAATAAACTACAAATATCTATCTACAAATACAATTAAATAAACTAAACTAAATTACAAAAAAAAACAAGCACTAAATTACAAAAAATTAAAAAAAAGATTACAAGATTTTTAAGCTAATTACACCTATTCTAAGCCCCCTAATAAAATAATAAAGCCCTCCAAAATAAAAAAAAATCCCTACCGTATTCTAAATTAAAAAAAGTTTAAAGCTCTTTTACCTTACCAGCCCTTAAAAGTGCCTTTTGTGGGGGCATGCCCCAAAGAAAACTGCTCTTTTGCCTGAAAAAAAACCACAATACCAACCCCCAACATTACAACCCACCACCCACATACCCCTAATCTAACCCAAACCCCCCTTAAATAAACCTAACACTACCCCCCTGAAGATCTCCCTACCTTATCTTCACCACGCCGGGCCGAACTCCTCATCCGATCCGGGCGATGTCTATCCAAGCGGCAAAGAAGAGGTCTTCATCCCGGCGATGTCTTTATCCAAGCGGCAGCAAAGTCTTCTTCCATCGGGCAGCATCTTCCATCAAGCGGCATCTTCAATCTTCATTCTTCGCTCCGCAGACGCAGAGCATCCATCCCGGCCGACGACTGAACGACGAATAAGGTACCTTTAAATAACGTCATCCAAGATGGCGTCCGTCGAATTCTGATTGGCTGATAGGATTCTATCAGCCAATCGGAATTAAGGTAGAAAAATCTGATTGGCTGATTGAATCAGCCAATCAGATTCAAGTTCAATCCGATTGGCTGAACCAATGAGCCAATCAGATTGAGCTCGCATTTTATTGGCTGATCGGAACAGTTATTAACCCCTAAACCGCCACCAGCTATATTAAATCTATAACCCCCTAAAGTGAGCCCCTAACACCACCGCCATCTACCTTACCTACCCCCTAAAGTGAGCCCCTACCCCGCCGCTATCTATTTTAAAATTATTAACCCCTAATCTAATCCCCCTACCCCGCCGCCATCTATATTAAATTATTTAACCCCTAAAATACTAAACTATCCCTACCACTAAACCTAAGTCTAACCCTACAAATAGCCCTGAAAAGGGCTTTTTGCGTGGTATTGCCCCAAAGTAACAGCTCTTTTGCCAGCCCTTAAAAGGGCTTTTTGCGGGGCATGCCCCAAAGAATTCAGCTCTTTTGCCAGCCCTTAAAAGGGCTTTTGGCGGGGCTTTGTCACAAAGTAAACTGCTCTTTTGCCTACAATCTACATCCCCCTACACCGCGGCCACCTATAATAAATTTATTAACCCCTAATCTAATCCCCCTACACCGCCACCAGCTATATTAACTATATTAACCCTAATTATATTAGGGTTAATATAGTTAATATAGTTATTATATTATATATATATATATATATATATTAAGTATAATAACCCTATCTAACTCTAACATCCTAACTAAACTCCTATTAAAATAAATCTAATATTAATATTATTAATTAAAATATTCCAATTTAAATCTAAATACTTACCTATAAAATAAACTCTAAGATAGCTACAATATAATTAATAATTACATTGTAGCTATGTTAGGGTTTATATTTATTTTACAGGTAAATTGTTAATTATTTTAACTAGGTATAATAGCTATTAAATAGTTATGAACTATTTAATAGCTACCTAGTTAAAATAATTACCCAATTACCTGTAAAATAAATCCTAACCTAAGTTACAAATACACCTACACTATCAATAAATTAAATAAACTACAAATATCTATCTAAAAATACAATTAAATAAACTAAACTAAATTACAAAAAAAAAAAAACACTAAATTACAAAAAATAAAAAAAAAGATTACAAGATTTTTAAGCTAATTACACCTATTCTAAGCCCCCTAATAAAATAGTAAAGCCCCCCAAAATAAAAAAAAAGTTTAAAGCTCTTTTACCTTACCAGCCCTTAAAAAAGTGCCTTTTGTGGGGGCATGCCCCAAAGAAAACTGCTCTTTTGCCTGAAAAAACCCCACAATACCAACCTCCAACATTACAACCCACCACCCACATACCCCTAATATAACCTAAACCCCCCTTAAATAAACCTAACACTACCCCCCTGAAGATCTCCCTACCTTATCTTCACCACGCCGGGCCGAACTCCTCATTCTATCCAAGCGGCAAAGAAGAGGTCTTCATCCCGGCGATGTCTTTATCCAAGCGGCAGCAAAGTCTTCTTCCATCGGGCAGCATCTTCCATCAAGCGGCATCTTCAATCTTCATTCTTCGCTCCACAGACGCAGAGCATCCATCCCGGCCGACGACTGAACGACGAATGAGGTACCTTTAAATGACGTCATCCAAGATGGCGTCCGTTGAATTCTGATTGGCTGATAGGATTCTATCAGCCAATCGGAATTAAGGTAGAAAAATCTGATTGGCTGATTGAATCAGCCAATCAGATTCAAGTTCAATCCGATTGGCTGAACCAATGAGCCAATCAGATTGAGCTTGCATTTTATTGGCTGATCGGAACAGTTATTAACCCCTAAACCGCCACCAGCTATATTAAATCTATAACCCCCTAAAGTGAGCCCCTAACACCACCGCCATCTACCTTACCTACCCCCTAAAGTGAGCCCCTACCCCGCCGCTATCTATTTTAAAATTATTAACCCCTAATCTAATCCCCCTACCCCGCCGCCATCTATATTAAATTATTTAACCCCTAAAATACTAAACTATCCCTACCACTAAACCTAAGTCTAACCCTACAAATAGCCCTGAAAAGGGCTTTTTGCGTGGCATTGCCCCAAAGTAACAGCTCTTTTGCCAGCCCTTAAAAGGGCTTTTTGCGGGGCATGCCCCAAAGAATTCAGCTCTTTTGCCAGCCCTTAAAAGGGCTTTTGGCGGGGCTTTGTCACAAAGTAAACTGCTCTTTTGCCTACAATCTACATCCCCCTACACCGCGGCCACCTATAATAAATTTATTAACCCCTAATCTAATCCCCCTACACCGCCGCCAGCTATATTAACTATATTAACCCTAATTATATGTGTGTTTTTCTGCATCTTCCCAGGCGGTGACAGAATGCTCTTTGAGGCTAATGGCTCTTATCATCCAACATAAAGAAATCAAGCTAAAAGAGGCCAGAGACAATATTGAGAATATACAGAAAGATCTTAACACGTTCATGGAACATACTGATTATCCTAAGCTTGATAGCATTCTACAAGTGACTGTAGATAAGACCAAGAAAGAACTGGATATTATTAAATATAAAAAATACTCCAGAGATCTAGATGATTATAAAGTAAATAGGATCTACAATTGGAACCCTAAGAGGAACCCAAGAAAAAGGAAATCAGCTAACTATAACAAGTCTAAACAACCCAAAGAAGGAAAGAAGATGGATAAAAAGGTGTCATTTTCTGATACTGACCCTGAGTCCAACGAAGATGATGACCTTCAGGACTTTGTGGCATTTATGTCCAGTGGACAATCCTCTGATGAAGAGGAAGCACCACCTGATAACATCATAACACAGCCACCCTCTCATCCCCCACCACCTATTCAATCTGGTCCTGTAGCATCTAATATTCAGATCACTGACAAATTAGAACCTAATAGAGCCATCCTGAAAAAAACTGATGCCCCTAAGCCACCTAGGGGCAACAAGTACAAAAAAGCTCAGTCAGTACAGGCAGTAGATGGAACCATGAGCCAACAGGTTTTTCAGTTGGCCCAGGGACCAGGAGAAGGAGGAGGAGGAAGAGGATCCACCAAACGGGGTTCACAGCGAGACCAGTACCAACTGAGGAGGGGCAGACAGCCCAACAAATACAGGGATCCAACATTATAAATCTATCCAGTGTCCCCTTAACTAACCTAGAATTAGAGGTTTTGAGTCTAGGCCTTAATTTTGTCCCTACTCCTAAATTTAATGTCTTTGACACCCTGATTGACATCAATAAATTTATACGTGGTCTTACTCTCAAAAAGTTTTACCAACTACACCCTACTATAGAGAAAGAGTTTCACATACCTGACACAAGTGCTAGGCATGATTATCTTAATCCGGCAGAAGCAAGGGATTTTCTAAATCTCCATCTGTTGGAATTTGAAAATACAACAGATGAAGTAGCAATTGATAGCCACACCGGCTACAAGCCAAAATCTATCTTTTACCCAACGCAGTGCAGGGGCCAAGTATTAGAGAGCTTCCAAAAACGGATGGAAGAGGACCTCTTGAAATTGGAGAAGGAAACTCTAAAATCTCAGAGTAGGGAACATGAGAATCTAACCACACAACAAAGAAAGGCACTCAAACAACTACAAGATAGAGACAACATCATCATCAAGCAGTCTGATAAGGGGGGATCCATAGTGGTTCTGGACAAATCCTATTACATTAAGGAAGCAGAAAGGCAATTACTTGACAAAGAGGTTTATACAAGATTGCCTGGGGACCCAACACAATGCTTTGGGTCCCTCCTACTAGATCTGCTTGATGATGGAAAACATCAGGGGATTATTGATGATGAAACATTTGATTATTTAAATGTTCAGCATCCAATAGTACCGATATTCCATCACCTCCCCAAAGTACATAAATCTTTGGAGGAGGTGAAAGGACGCCCGATAGTTTCGGGAATAGGATCCCTCTTTGAAAACGTATCAAATTGGCTGGAATCCTTATTACAACCCCTTGTGTATGGATTGCCATCATACTTGAGGGATACCAAACATCTCTTGAGACTGATGCAAGAACATACTTGGAATGATAAAATGGGCTGGCTAACGATTGATGTGGTTGGCCTTTATTCGGTCATTCCACACGATAAAGGGATAGCAGCCACAAGATATATGCTGGATAATTTCAGCAACTACAACACTGACCTCAAGGCATATATAGTGAGAGTGTTAGATTTTCTGTTAACTCATAACTATTTTGAGTTTTCAGGAAGCTTTTTTCTCCAACAGAGAGGGACAGCTATGGGTGCGAAATTCGCACCAGCCTATGCCAATATTTTCATGGGCTGGTGGGAGTTGACGCACCTATACTCTGATCAGAACCCCTTCCTGTCATCAATCACTAGCTATAAACGCTATATTGATGACCTTCTAATCGTATGGTCTGGTACACAAGGAGATTTAGCAAACTTCTGTGAGTATATCAATGACAACATGGTGAGTTTAAGCTTTACCCACAGCTTTGATAAAGTCCAGGTACCATACTTGGATGTCATGTTGATAGGTAGGCCTTTGGAGAACAAAGTAAGTACCTCACTCTACACTAAACCTATCACATCCAACACTTTCCTCCATGCTAGGAGCTGTCACCCTAGACATACAAGCTATGGGATTGCAAAAGGCCAATTTCTAAGACTAAGGAGCAATTGCTCAGAGCATGACAGCTTCTTGCGAGAGAGTCACTCACTTACCCAAAAATTTCTTGAGAGAGGGTACAATAAAAAGACTATAAACAGGGCCTTCAATGATGTTTTGCATCAAGATAGGTCTACTTTACTCAAAGAGAAGCAAAAACAAAAGCCTTCTAGGAACAAACCTACTTTTGCAACCACGTACAGCTCCCAATATTACCAGGTCTGCAAAATTTTGCGGAGGAATCCCCGATTCTGCTAGCTGACGACATCTTAAAAGATGAGATTAGGGAGGGTTGCTTCTGTGTCCCAAAGCGCAACATATATATTGGGAACCGAGTTTCCCCCTCCTTACTCAAAAAGCAAAAACCGACAAGCAGCTGGTTAACTCAAAAAGGGCACTACAAATGTGGTAACAGCACTTGCAAAGCCTGTGGTTATGTGAGTGTCAATAGGACGTTCCAATCCACAGTCACACAAAAGGTATACACACATTCCTACTGTACAAACTGTCGAACGACATATATTATTTATATGATTACATGCTTGGCATGTGATAAGCAGTACGTAGGTTGTACCTCCCGAGAGGCGAGAGAGAGGATACGAGCCCATATCAATGATATTGAGCGGGGTATCCTAACCACAGGAGCAGCCAAGCGCTTCATCGAGGTGCATCACAGAGATGTCAGGAATTTTACATGGCTAATCATAGATCATATTCCAAAGAAACCGCGGGGAGGTGACAGATCAAGGGACCTCCTTAGAAAGGAGGCCTTTTGGATCTTCACACTGGGAACCAGACAACCCCTAGGTCTCAATATAGAAACAGATCTCATTAACCATTGGTAGTCCTAGTGTGATTCCCCACCAATCCCAGCCAGGGATACATTAGCATCTATCAATATCTAATGATATTGATACTGCTATATACAATTATATATTTTCTTAAGAAATTGAATTTATGGGTATCATTACCAAGCAATACCTGAATAGTTCCAGTGATCAATTATGATCCGTTGGATATTCAGATAGAGGTCCAGTGGTATTACTATACCACAGGGAGATATCAAGGACTAGGGACACCCAACATTCCATTTTTTGGTGCTTTGAGTATAGTAATTTTATCTAAAATAAGTTATCATAGCGAAAATATCATGTATGTGAACCACTCATCAAAATAATTAACAGAAGTGCCATTAGTAGGTTGTTTAATACTGTACATAATAGATACAGAATTAACCAAGCAATACCATATATAACTTTTGTTTATATGGTATAAGTTTTAAGATTAAGTTCTTTTTCAATACCTAGTAATAGGCACTTGACACCTAGTACATACAATAGTACATGAGTGCTCATAGGATATACAAGCATATATTGCACATCTTACGATCATATATGGGCTACATGCCATTCAAATGAGATAGGCTATTAGATAACCAATTTACATAAGATTAATACTATTAATTAAACATATAAACGTTTAGTGCCTTATTGCTCTGAATGTAATTTATGCTCGCACTGATTCAATTACAAATGTATTATTAGATGGGTCGCCCTAAGGCTGCAGCTATTGACATGTTAGGTACTGCTTAACAACACCCTTGTTTTTTCCTCTCTATAGTCTTTAATTTTTTAACTCCTTCGGAGGAGACATTATCAAGTTTTTAACTCCTCCTAAGGAGATACTACTAAGAGTGGGTGTGAACGCAGCATATAACACATCTAATAGCTTGCTTTCAAGTTAACCACACATTTCCCTATCCTTCCCCCAATTAAGTGTACACACCTGTTACATGATTTGGGCCACATTACAACCAATAATAAGTTAGGTTAGCCTATTTAAAGCTGCATGTTAGAAGTGGGCATTATGCAGTCTATGAGTAAGGCTCTATAGGAGCTGAAACGCGTCAGACATAGCCCACTATCTGTGCACCTAACAGCCCTTATCCATCTGGCCATGTTACCATCAATGCCTGCAAGCTACTATTTTACAAGCTAACACTTTATAGATATTTGCAGAGCCTCTGTGTGCAAGCTTTTATATGCTATTTTTCTTCAATAAAAGAACCTGTTTTGAGAATCTTGTCCGGACACCTGTGTGTTTATATATATATATATATATATATATATATATATATATATATATATATATATATATATATATATATATATATATATATATATATATATATATATATATATTAAGTATAATAACCCTATCTAACTCTAACATCCTAACTAAACTCTTATTATAATAAATCTAATATTAATATTATTAATTAAAATATTCCTATTTAAATCTAAATACTTACCTATAAAATAAACTCTAAGATAGCTACAATATAATTAATAATTACATTGTAGCTATGTTAGGGTTTATATTTATTTTACAGGTAAATTGTTAATTATTTTAACTAGGTATAATAGCTATTAAATAGTTATGAACTATTTAATAGCTACCTAGTTAAAATAATTACCCAATTACCTGTAAAATAAATCCTAACCTAAGTTACAAATACACCTACACTATCAATAAATTAAATAAACTACAATCAGCCAATCAGATTGAGCTCGCATTTTATTGGCTGATCGGAACAGCCAATAGAATGCGAGCTCAATCTGATTGGCTGATTGTTCAGCCAATCGGATTGAACTTGAATCTGATTGGCTGATTCAATCAGCCAATCAGATTTTTCTACCTTAATTCCGATTGGCTGATAGAATCCTATCAGCCAATCGGAATTTGATGGACGCCATCTTGGATGACGTCATTTAAAGGTACCTCATTTGTCGTTCAGTCGTCGGCCGGGATGGATGCTCCGTGTCTGTGGAGCGAAGAATGAAGATTGAAGATGCCGCTTGATGGAAGATGCTGCCCGATGGAAGAAGACTTTGCTACCGCTTGGATAAAGACATCGCCGGGATGAAGACCTCTTCTTTGCCGCTTGGATAGACATCGCCCGGATCGGATGAGGAGTTTGGCCCGGCGTGGGGAAGATAAGGTAGGGAGATCTTCAGGGGGGTAGTGTTAGGTTTATTTAAGGGGGGTTTGGGTTAGATTAGGGGTATGTGGGTGGTGGGTTGTAATGTTGGGGGGTGGTATTGTGTTTTTTTTCAGGCAAAAGAGCAGTTTTCTTTGGGGCATGCCCCGCTAATGGCCCTTTTAGGGCTGGTAAGGTAAAAGAGCTTTGAACTTTTTTAATTTAGAATAGGGTAGGGAATTTTTTTATTTTGGGGGGCTTTATTATTTTATTAGGGGGCTTAGAATAGGTGTAATTAGCTTAAAAATCTTGTAATCTTTTTTTTTTTTTTTTTTTTGTAATTTAGTGTTTGTTTGTTTTTTTAATTTAGTTTAGTTTATTTAATTGTATTTTTAGATAGATATTTGTAGTTTATTTAATTTATTGATAGTGTAGGTGTATTTGTAACTTAGGTTAGGATTTATTTTACAGGTAATTGGGTAATTATTTTAACTAGGTAGCTATTAAATAGTTAATAACTATTTAATAGCTATTATACTTAGTTAAAATAATTAACAATTTACCTGCAAAATAAGTATAAACCCTAACATAGCTACAATGTAATTATTAATTACATTGTAGCTATCTTAGTTTTTTTTTATAGGTAAGTATTTAGATTTAAATAGGAATATTTTAGTTTATAATATGAATTAGATTTATTTAATAAGAATTTAGTTATGGGTGTTAGGGTTAGATAGAGTTAATATAGTTTATATAAATACTATAGTAACTATATTAACTATATTAACCCTAATATAATTAGGGTTAATATAGTTAATATATATAATGTAATAACTATATTAACTATAATATACTTAGGGTTAATATAGATAATATAGCTGGCGGCGGGATAGGTATATTAAATTAGGGGTTAATAATTTTAATATAGATGGCGGCGGTGTAAGGGGCTTACATTAGGGGTTAATACTATTAATATAGGTGGCGGCGGTGTAGGGAGGGCAGGTTATAGGGCAAAAGAGCTGTTTACTTTGGGGCAAAGCCCCGCAAAAGGCCCTTTTTAAGGGCTGATAATAGAGATAATTATTTTAGGGGGATTAGATTAGGGGTTAATAATGTTAATATAGCTGGCGGCGGTATGGGGGGTTAGATTAGGGGTTAATAATTTTTATATAGGTGGCAGCGGTGTAAGGGGTCAGATTAAGGGATAGATAAGATAGATGGCGACGGTGTAAGGGGTTCACATTAGGGGATAGATCAGTTAGATGGTGGCTGTTTTAGGGGCTCACAGTAGGGGGTTAGTTTATGTAGTTGGCGGTGGGGTCCGTGAGCGGCGGTTTAGGGGTTAAATACTTTATTAGGGATTGCGGCGGGGGATCGCGGTTGACAGGGAGATAGACATTGCGCATGCGTTAGGTGTTAGGTTTTATTTAGCAGATGGGGGTTGACAGGTAGATAGACATTGTGCATGCGTTAGGTGTTAGGTTATATTTAGCAGATCGCGGTTGACAGTTAGATAGACATTGCGCATGCGTTAGGTGTTAGGTTTTATTTAGCAGCTAGTTTAGAGAGTTACGGGGCTCCAATACTTAGCGTAAGGCTTCTTACGGCTGCTTTTTGTGGCGAGGTGAAAATTGAGTAAGATTTCTCCATTTTCGCCACGTAAGTCCTTACGCTGTATATTGGATACCAAACTGCGCTGGTTTGGTATACCTGCCTATGGCCCAAAAAACTACGGGCGACGGCAGAAATATACGCGCGTAACTTCTAGGTTATGCCGTATATTTGATACCAAACACGCGCAAATATTGGTGACGCCGACATTTGCGGGCGGCGATTTTTATCGGATCGACCCCCAGATCTTGTTTATTTTTATGGGATTTTATATAATGAGTTAGTTGATTATAGTGTATCCAGTATTGAAAAATGTCTGCGTGAGTTTCTCTCAATCTGTCTTGGGGCAGAACGTTCCCGTTTTCTGTTATTCCCTTTATCGACCCCTCCCTGAGGATATATGGTTTGGACCTGCGGAAACTTAAGCTATGGTAGGGGAGGTCAGGGTTCTCAATGACTGGCGTGAGAGGGGCGTGCCTTGTGGATATGTGTGATGTAGTAGCTAGGATGCTGTCCCACACCCGAAAAGTCTCTGTTAACAAGTGGTATTCCCGAACAGTCTTGGGTCTCTTATTAGGAGAAACCCATGCCAGTGTGCCTACGTTGTTTAGTTTGAGGATTTGTCTGTCTAATTGTATCCAAGCCTTTTGGTCTGCGTTATGTGCCCAGGCGACTATCCTCTGTAGTATGGCAGCGTTTCTGTATGCCTGCAAGTCCGGCAGTCCCAACCCTCCCCTGTCTCTCGTCAAGTACATAGTGCGTCTGGGAAGACGGGGTCTAATTTGCGCCCACACGTACTGTTCAATCATCCTTTGGAGTTGATTTAGGTAACCAGGCGAGAGGGCGATTGGGACTGTTTGGAAAATGTATAAGATCCTTGGTAGGACGTTCATTTTAATGACTCCCACCCTGCCCAACCATGAGAGAGGCTTGTTAGACCAAGAGGAGAGATCTGTCATAATATTATGCTTAAGGGTTTCATAGTTATGTTTAAAGAGATCTGAAGGATCGGAGTTAAGGTGTATCCCTAAATATTTTAATTTTTCTTTGGCGAGTTTAATGTTGTATGTTTTTTGCAGAGATTGTATAAGTTTGGGGCAAGCATTAATGTTTAATAATTCTGATTTACTTAAGTTAAGGAGAAAGTTAGATACGTCTCCGTAGTCTTCAGCACAGTTAGTAACTCAGGGAGGGATGTTTCGACGTTTGTAATGGTGTAGAGGACATCATCGGCATATAGTGCCTGTTTATATTCAGTGTGATCGATTTGTAAGCCTGTGATATTATGGTTCTGCCTATTTTTTTGGGCCAAAGCCTCTATTGACAAAGCAAATAGAAGCGGGGACAAGGGACAGCCCTGCCTGGTTCCGTTATTTATGGGGAAAGTTTCAGATAGGGTTCCATTTACCCTAATCTTTGCATTGGGGTTTGAGTAGAGGGCAAAAACTGTGTTCAAAAAGGTATCTCCAAATCCCATCTTTTCAATGACCCGACGCAGAAAAGGCCAATCGACCCTGTCGAAGGCCTTCTCCGCGTCGGTGAAGAATAATACCATAGGTGTTTTTGTAATTCTTGCATGGGAGATTAGCTGTATAACTTTGGTGGTATTATCTTTAGCCTCCCGCCCTGGGACAAATCCCACCTGGTCATTAGATATCAGTTCTGGGAGATATTTGTTGAGGCGATTTGCCAATATTTTGGCCAACAGTTTCATGTCTGTGTTAATGAGAGATATGGGCCTAAAATTTTCCGGTATTTCCGGAATCTTACCAGGCTTAGGTATGACAGTTATGTGGGCCTCTAAAAGAATCTTGGATAATTGTGGGTTCTCTCTAAGGCTATTGAACAATTGTATGAGGGGTCCAGTAACCTCTTCAGTAAACTTTTTATAGTAAGGTATTGTAAAGCCGTCAGGGCCTGGGCTTTTTCCCGACGGAGAGTTTTTGATAGCTAGAGTTAGTTCCTCTGGTGATTGGAGAGTCTAGATGCTCCGAGGCTTCTTTGGTTAACATTCGCAAGCCAATGTTACTGAGGTATGAGTCAATTTTTTGATACCCTCGGGACTGAAGGGACCCCCCGTCTCGAGGCTCTAGGTTTTCTTTAATGTTGTAAAGGGAATGATAATATTTATGAAACGCGGAGGCAATCTGCGAACTACTATAGAGGCAGTGGCCCTCTTTAGCTTTGATCGAATGGATATATGATTGCAGTTGTCTTTTTTTTAATAGATCTAGCCAATATCCTACCAGGTTTGTTTCCTCCCTCGTAATAATACTGTCTCATGGAAAGTGCTGTCTTTTGACGCCTTTATTCTAAGTGTTTATTTAGATCAGACTTTGTGGTGAGTAGTTTACTTTTCACCTCTATGTTTAATGGGTCTGCCTTATGTGAAGTTTCTAAGGATTGTAGCGCGGAGAGTAACTCAGCATATTTTATCCGGTAGCGCTTGTTCAATGTTGCTTTGTGCCTAATGAGGGTTCCTCTTATTACGCTTTTGTGAGCCTCCCACAGCATCATAGCTGAGGTGGATGGGGACGCGTTTAAATCAAAGTATTCTTTAAGTGTCTTACGTGTGTCCTCAAGTATTAAGGGGTCGTCTAGTAAAGTGGCATCAAGTTTCCACTTGAAGTTTGTTACCGGTATATCAGGCCAGTGAACCAAGCATGTGACTGGGGCATGGTCTGACCAAGTGATATGTCCAATGTCGCATTTTTGTGTGATTGATAAACCGGCATCTGTATATACATAATCTAGCCTCAAATAGCTATTATGAGGGATGGAGTAGAAGGAGTAATCCCTCGAGCTGGGATGTAAAATTCTCCAGGTGTCATGTAAAGCCATCTCTCTAAGAGTAGAATTTACCTGATATATTTTTGAGGAAGGTGTGCAGGTCACGCTCCTTTGAGGTGTCTATAGATGGATTAGCTACCAAATTGAAATCGCCTGCCAAAAAGGTAATTCCCTTAGAGTGCTCCAATAGAAGGTTTGTAACCCTTTTAATGAAATTTCCTTGGGAAAAGCTAGGGGAGTATACTGACGCCAAAGTGATATAGTGTCCGTACAGAGTGCCTATGACCACTATAAATCTTCCCTCTGGGTCTTTCTCTACCTGAGTTAAGTGAAAGGGGACTGATTTGTGAAAATTGATACCTACCCCCCCTTTTTTGCTCATCCCCGAGGCAAATATGGCCGTTGGGTATACTGGGTGATGCCATTTTGGTTCTTTCCCCTTCTGAAAGTGGGTCTCTTGAACGAGGATGATTTGACTATGTAGTTTTGCCAGTTCCCGAAAAGCAATAGAGCACTTGCCGAGGTTATTAAGACCCTTCGCGTTTATTGTGGTGATATTGAGGCCACGGTCTTGAAATTTACTAACCTTGGGCTGCATTATTACTATCTATGAAAAAAAAAAAAAAAAAAAAGGGGAGAGAATAGGATAAGAAAGAGAGGTGAGTGGTAAGGGGAAATAGGAGAAGAAAAAAGAAAGTCTAGGGAAAGTGGGTAAAGGAAAAGCGATAGTTGTAGCGGATTAATTTGCAGTTGTTATGTACAAAACACTTCTATACCGACAGATATAAAGAATGCAAACTTTCAATCAAAATACAATACAATTACTTCATTGAAGTGCTGTGATTTTTGGCGTATAAGATTGTGATAGAACCTGTGAAACGGGCCTTCTAGGAAGCTGTAGTTGTTAAGTAGCCTAATTACATTATATTTGGAGTTGGGAAGGAGTTATGTCTCTAGAACCAACAAGGTTGGCATCTAACTTTATGTAAGAAGTATTGCTTTATAAGGCATCCTACTGTGGTTAGTACCTACTATCTGTAAATTCTTCCCTCTTACATTGTGTAATTTGTGTAGAATATGTTGTTATTTATACCAAGGATCAGTGCTACTCTCTCCTTTGTGGTAATTAACTCGTTATCCTAAAGAAGATGCATTGTGCTACAAAACAACAGGAGGTTTCCAGGCAGACTAGTAAAGATAACCTGAGATTGAACAGCTTTAAACATGCTCGGCTAGATTTAGAGTTTTGTTGGTAACGACCCGCGTATCTAACGCTGGCTTTTTTCTGGCCGCACCTTTAAAATAACTCTGGTATTGAGAGTCAACAGAATGGCTGCGTTAGGCTCCAAAAAAGGAGCGTAGAGCATATTTAACGCCACTGCAACTCTCGATACCAGAGTTACTTACGGACGCGGCAGCCTCAAAAACGTGCTCGTGCACGATTCCCCCATGGGAAACAATGGGGCTGTTTGAGCTGAAAAAAAACCTAACACCTGCAAAAAAGCCGCGTTCAGCTCCTAACGCAGCCCCATTGTTTGTTATGGGGAAACACTTCCTACGTCTGCACCTAACACTCTAACATGTACCCCGAGTCTAAACACCCCTAACCTTACACTTATTAACCCCTATTCTGCCGCCCCCGCTATCGCTGACCCCTGCATATTATTATTAACCCCTAATCTGCCGCTCCGTAAATCGTTGCTACTTACATTATCCCTATGTACCCCTAATCTGCTGCCCCTAACACCGCCGACCCCTATATTATATTTATTAACCCCTAATCTGCCCCCCACAACGTAGCCTCCACCTGTCTACACTTATTAACCCCTAATCTGCTGAGCGGACCGCACCGCTATTATTATAAAGTTATTAACCCCTAATCCGCCTCACTAACCCTATAATAAATAGTATTAACCCCTAATCTGCCCTCCCTAACATCGCCGACACCTAACTTCAAATATTAACCCCTAATCTGCCGACCTAATCTCGCCGCTATTCTAATAAATGTATTAACCCCTAAAGCTAAGTCTAACCCTAACACTAACACCCCCCTAAATTAAATATAATTTAAATCTAACGAAATTAATTAACTCTGATTAAATAAATTATTCCTATTTAAAACTAAATACTTACCTGTAAAATAAATCCTAATATAGCTACAATATAAATTATAATTATATTATAATATTATAGCTATTTTAGGATTTATATTTATTTTACAGGTAACTTTGTATTTATTTTAACCAGGTACAATAGCTATTAAATAGTTAAGAACTATTTAATAGCTAAAATAGTTAAAATAATTACAAATGTACCTGTAAAATAAATCCTAACCTAAGTTACAATTAAACTTAACACTACACTATCAATAAATAAATTAAATACAATACCTACAATTATCTACAATTAAACCTAACACTACACTATCAATAAATAAATTAAATACAATTCCTACAAATAAATACAATGAAATAAACTAACTAAAGTACAAAAAATAAAAAAGAACTAAGTTACAAAAAATAAAAAAATATTTACACACATTAGAAATATATTACAACAATTTTAAACTAATTACACCTACTCTAAGCCCCCTAATAAAATAACAAAGACCCCCAAAATAAAAAAATGGTCTACCCTATTCTAAATTACTAAAGTTCAAAGCTCTTTTACCTTACCAGCCCTGAACAGGGCCCTTTGCGGGGCATGCCCCAAGAAGTTCAGCTCTTTTGCCTGTAAAAAATAAAATACAATACCCCCCCCAACATTACAACCCACCACCCACATACCCCTAATCTAACCCAAACCCCCCTTAAATAAACCTAACACTAAGCCCCTGAAGATCTCCCTACCTTGAGTCGTCTTCACCCAGCCGAGCCAAATTCTTCATCCAAGCGGAGCAAGAAGAGGTCCTCCATCCGGTAGAAGTCTTCATCCAAGTGGGGCAGAAGAGGTCTTCCATCCGATTGAAGTCTTCATCCAAGAGGCATCTTCTATCGTCATCCATCCGGAGCGGAGCGGCAGCATCCTGAAGACCTCCGACGCGGAACATCCATCCTTGCCGACGACTGAACGACGAATGACGGTTCCTTTAAATGACGTCATCCAAGATGGCATCCCTCGAATTCCGATTGGCTGATAGGATTCTATCAGCCAATCGGAATTAAGGTAGGAATATTCTGATTGGCTGATGGAATCAGCCAAACAGAATCAAGTTCAATCCGATTGGCTGATCCAATCAGCCAATCAGATTGAGCTCGCATTCTATTGGCTGATCGGAACAGCCTGGGATCAGCTCCGACATTGCAAATCACGTGTCTAAATGTGCCTTTTGCCGGGAACGCCGGCCTACTCAGAGAAGGGAGCCCTTGATTTCTACTCCGCTGCCTGCGCGGCCGTGGCAGAAAATAGCTGCTGATTTGTGTGAACTGCACGGGAAAAAGTTCCTTGTTTTGATCGACTAATATTCCAGGTATTTGGAAATTGCACCTCTGAATGATACCACAAGTCAAGCCGTTCTACAGAGTTCAGTGCTTTCAGCAGGGAATATGACTTTGTACATTCCACTTCAAGTCCACATTATCAGCAGGCCAACGGAATGGCTGAAAGGGCAGTTCAAACAACAACATTCATTCTAAAGCTATCTGAGCCGTACCTAGCCCTCTTGTCATACAGGGCGATGCCCATTCAAGCCACCGGGTTTAGCCCGGCACAGCTAATGCTAGGTCGCCAGATTCGCACCACTTTACCCTCAGTGGGTGTCCTTAAGCCGCCTGGCCCTGTTTGTCAGGATGAAGTCCTTAGGAGGGATGAAGAGGCCAAAAAGGGTTATCGTTTCTTCTATGACAGGAGACATTCTGTCAGGCCCTTACAGGAACTGAATGCGGGGCAAAGTGGATGATGAGAAGAAATGGAAGATGCCTGCTACGGTAATTGGACGCTCTCCAGAATCAAGGTCTTATACAGTCCTTACTGATGGAGGGACGGTTACAAGCCGTAACCGAAGACATCTTCAGCCTGTACCTGAGAGTCTGGAACTGGATACCTCAGTATCACCACCGGTGGGATCCCCTGTTCTAAGAGAGGTGCCTTCCCCTCAGCAAGATCACAGCGGGGATATATCTTTGCCTCCAGCGGACTCTTATTCACCATCTTTGGTATCAGAGGACAGTTCATGCAAAGTTACATCAAGCGGAAGAGTTTTTAAACTTCCGGCCCGATATAGGGACTGACTTTAGCTAGAACAGTGACTGGAAGTATGGGCAGAATAATCCCATGGTCACTGTGGACTAGGGTAGTCTACCCCGATGTCCAAGTAAGGATGTAATTTATGTGTTTATATTCTCTGAACCTATTTGTTTATATATTGTCGAAAAAAAATGTTGTTGTATACTCTGTTCGTATACCTTGTTATTTGTTATATTCAAATGTATGCTTCGCCTTTGAAAAAGGGGAAGATGTGATGAGAGCAGGATGTGATGTCACTAGTTTGGGGGTGGGGCTTAGGTCCGGTAGTCTGTGTCGCAGTTAGTTAGTACAATCAACCTGAATAGATGTATGTTTCCATGCTCTGTATTAAAATAGAGTTGTACCATCATTGCTGTGTCCTGAATGTGTCCTGCATCTAATGACAGACACCACAAAAAAATTTATGTCTAGATTAACCACTATTCTTGATGATGCAAAATCAATAGGAGTCCTAACTAATAAAGAATTTAATTTCTTAAAACCTACTTTTCCGAAAATTCCAATATTCTACCTGTTGCCTAAAATTCATAAAGACATTACCAACCCCCTTGTAAGACCCATAATATCAGGTATTAATTCAATTACATCCAACCTCTCTCAATACATTGATGGCTTTCTTCAACATTACGTAAAAGAATTACCATCTTACCTAAAAGACACCAGAGACATTTTACATTGCCTAAATTAATTTTGTCATGAATTTTTCATGACACAACAGACTCCATGTTGTTTTTTGTATTTAAGCCTAAACAGGGCTCATCTATTATAACATTGCATTTTGTTTTCCTCAGTCTTGCTGACTGAAAAGTTTTATATCAATATGTTTTCCATTATGTAAGGTAGTTTACTTGCTTAGGCCCCAGCTAGTCACTTATTTCTGTAAATAAGTGCAATTTATGACCTTGACTGTAGTCTAGGAATGTTGGGGTAAACATAATAAAATAAGTATTTTTCTTGAATTGTTACCCTATATGCGGGAGCCATCTACTGTTAGAACATGAATATTTAATCTAATTAATTTTATGTTAATTAATGATTAAAATATTATAATTAATGACTCCTCCTAGAAGAGAGAATGGTAATATATAGGGTTTATCGCAATGGGAGGGGGTCGTTTTTCCTGTATTTTGGTACTGGTCACATCATATATGGAGTTGGTAATTTGCTAATCAACTACTGTAACATATCGTCCCTTTAAGGGGAGGTTCCTTTTTCCTTCTAGGCCTATAAGTTACGCTGGATACTTCATAGCACTGCTTGGTATTGAAGTATCCAGCTATATTTCACTTATTCAGATACGACTATTTTGACTGAGCTCCTACCTCACTAGGTATTCATTTTCAGATTTTGCAGCCTTTTTCGCCACCCTTGTCGTGGCTCCTAGTTCCTCCTCTGCCTTCAGCAGAATCAGCATCAGCTGTTTCAGAGGCGCAGCCGTCAGCTGTTCCACACACTCCGGATAGTTCCTGTCCTGGTAGAGTGACGTCACTCCGACGAGCCGTTGATTCATCTGTGAAGTCATTTGTGCGCAGCCTGTATGAACTAGCTGAATTCTGTGAGTTTGGTATTGCTAAAGAAGAGCAAATCAGAGACAGAATAGTTATTGGAATTGCAGATGCTGAAGTCTCACTGAAGCTGCAGTTAGAGCCTGATTTAACATTAGATGGGGCTATTAGGATGGCCCACCAGAGTGAACTGGTGAAAAAGCAAAGTTCTGATCTGAGGTCTGAGAGTATTGTGGATGAAGTGCATCAGTCCAGGAAAACTGCTAGTGAAAGGCACAGTGTGAGCGGTAGATCTAAAATAATGGATAGACCTAGAAGTGGATGGGTGCAGCATGCCCGATGCACACGGTGCTACCGTGCCCATGATCAGAGTGTTATATGCCCGGCCAGAGATAAAAGATGCAGAAAATGTAACAGAATGGGCCATTTTGAAGTTGTGTGTAAAACTGAATACATTAAGGAGATGCAGGTGGACAGTGACCAAGAGGGTCAGGAAGTGTCTTTTGTGGGGTCTGTTGTGGAACGGCCAAGCTCAGAGGAAGATTGGAAGGTTACTTTTACTGTAATGGGAGACAAAGTTGATTTTAAGATTGACACAGGAGCAGATATCACTGTAATGTCTTTTGCTGCATTTATGAAACTGCCTCGACAGCCCCAGCTGGGGAAGGTTACTACAAATGTCCATAGTCCCGGTGGCCGCATTGATTGTGCGGTGAAATTTCTTGCCAGCTGTGAGTACAAGCAAAGAAAATTCACCATGTGGGTGCATGTGATTCGAGGCCAGTGTGTTAGCAATTTATTGAGCAGAAAAGCAGCCTGTGATTTAGGCCTCATGGCCAGAGTAAATGAGATCTCCGAAGATATGTTTGGTGAATTGGGCCTACTGAATTGCAAGCCAGTTCGTATAGCACTTAAAAGTGACGCAGTCCCATACAGTATTTCTACTCCCCCTAGAATTCCATTCCCGCTCATGCCTCAAGTGGAGAAGGAGCTTATGCGCATGAAGTCTATGGGGGTTATTGAAGAGGTTGTTGAAGCAACTGACTGGTGTGCCCCCATTGTTACAGTTGCAAAGAAAAATGGAAAGGTGCGCATCTGTGTGGACCTGAAAAGGTTGAATGAGGCAGTGAAGAGAGAGAGATTTGTGCTGCCGACATTAGAAGACATAGCTCCAAAGTTGGCTGGGGGGGGGAGTTCTTTTCTACATTAGACGCTTCTAGCGGCTTTTGGCAGATCCCCCTGGATCCAAAGTGCAGCAAACTGACTACCTTTATCACACCAGTAGGTCTGTTTTGCTTCTGCAGACTCCCCTTCGGGATATCCTCTGCCCCAGAAATTTTTCAAAGGGAAATGAGTTCTCTCCTAAGTGACCACGTGGGCACGGCAGTCGTCATGGACGACATTCTGGTGTATGGGTCTACAGCGGAGGAGCATGATCAGCGTTTAAGTTGTGTCCTGCAAGCTATCAGAGTCTGGGCTGAAGTTAAATAAAGAGAAATGCCATTTTAGGAAAACTGAATTATGTTACTTTGGGCATATCATCAATGGGGATAGCATCAAGGCAGCCCCCGAGAAAATTTGTGCTATTGAACAGATGAAAAGTCCTTCTGATGTGCATGAGCTGAGACAGATATTGGGCCTTGTAAATTATGTGGGCAAGTTTCTTCCAGATTTATCAACAGTTCTACACCCTATCACAGAGTTGCTAAAGAAAGACGCTGCCTGGGTCTGGGGACCTTCACAAGAAAAAGCTTTTATGCAGGCCAAGTCCCTGCTGGGGTCTGCCCCAGTGCTGGGGTTCTACAACCCTTCCAAAAAGACTGTGGTTAGTGCTCATGCAAGCAGTTATGGGTTGGGGGCTGCTCTCCTGCAGTTAAATGAAAATAAACAAAAGCCCATCGCCTACTGTTCCCGCACACTGACGGCTGCGGAGTCAAAATACGCTCAAATTGAGAAAGAGTGCCTGGCTGCAGTTTGGGCCTGTGAGCGCTTTCAGCGTTATCTAGTGGGTTTGGAGAAATTTAGTCTGGAGACTGACCACAAACCGCTACTCCCTCTAATCAACTCTTATGATATCGACAAAACACCCTTAAGATGCCAGAGACTTTTAATGAGACTTCTAAGGGTTCAATGTTCAGGCAGTGCATGTGCCGGGAAACAACTGGTTGTGGCGGATACACTATCCAGGCTCCCACCGGCTGCTGCTGAAAAATCCTCCACTGAATCTGATGTGAAAGTGTATGTTGATTCAGTTTTGGCCTCTAAGTCCATTTCTTCAAGGAAACTGTAGGAGATAAAGAAAGAGACATATTTGGACACAGATCTGCAAGAGGTTATAAAGTACATAAAAGAAGGCTGACCCGAGAGCTGGGCAGCCTGGATGTCTTTAAGTTCTTACCAGCCAGAGAGGTCGCAGCTCACGGAGCTGGAGGGGTTGGTGCTGTTCCAAGACCGCATTGTAATTCCTGTCAGCATGAGAAAGGAGATGTTAAACAGGATTCACGACGGCCACTTAGGCATTACAAAGTGCAGAGAAAGGGCAGCTACAGCTGTGTTGTGGTCTGGGATCAGCTCCGACATTGCGAATCACGTGTTTAAATGTGCCTTTTGCAGGGAACGCTGGCCTACTCAGAGAAGGGAGCCCTTGATTTCTACTCCGCTGCCTGCGGGGCCGTGGCAGAAAATAGCTGCTGATTTGTGTGAACTGCACGGGAAAAAGTTCCTTGTTGTGATCGACTACTATTCCAGGTATTTGGAAATTGCACGTCTGAATGATACCACAAGTCAAGCCGTTCTACAGAGTTCAGTGCTTTTAGCAGGGAATATGACTTTGTACATTCCACGTCAAGTCCACATTATCAGCAGGCCAACGGAATGACTGAAAGGGCAGTTCAAACAACAAAATTCATTCTAAAGCAATCTGAGCCGTACCTAGCCCTCTTGTCATACAGGGCGACGCCCATTCAAGCCACCGGGTTTAGCCCGGCACAGCTGATGCTAGGACGCCAGATTAGCACCACTTTACCCTCAGTGGGTGTCCTTAAGCCGCCTGGCCCTGTTCGTCAGGATGAAGTCCTTAGGAGGGATGAAGAGGCCAAAAAGGGTTATCGTTTCTTCTATGACAGGAGACAATCTGTCAGGCCATTACAGGAACTGAATGCGGGGCAAAGTGTCAGAGTTAAACTGGATGATGAGAAGAAATGGAAGACGCCTGCTACGGAAATTGGATGCTCTCCAGAACCAAGGTCTTATACAGTCCTTACTGATGGAGGGACGGTTACACGCTGTAACCGAAGACATCTTCAGCCTGTACCTGAGAGTCTGGAACTGGATGCCTCAGTACCACCGCCGGTGGGATCCCCTGTTCTAAGAGAGGTGCCTTCCAACCAGCAAGATCACAGCGGGGATATATCTTTGCCTCCAGCGGACTCTTATTCACCATCTTCTGTATCAGAGGACAGTTCATGCAAAGTTACATCAAGCGGAAGAGTGGTGAAACTTCCTACCCGATATAGGGACTGACTTTAGCTAGAACAGTGACTGGAAGTATGGGCAGAATAATCCCATGGTCACTGTGGACTAGGGTAGTCTACCCCGATGTCCAAGTCCGGATGTAATTTATGTGTTTATATTTTCTGAACCTATTTGTTTATATATTGTTCGAAAAAAAATGTTGTTGTATACTCTGTTCGTATACCTTGTTATTTGTTATATTCAAATGTATGCTTCGCCTTTGAAAAAGGGGAAGATGTGATGAGAGCAGGATGTGATGTCACTAGTTTGGGGGCGGGGATTAGGTCCGGTAGTCTGTGTCGCAGTTAGTACAATCAACCTGAATAGATGTATGTTTCCATGCTCTGTAATAAAATAGAGTTGTACCATCATTGCTGTGTCCTGCATCTCATGACAGACCCCACAAAAAAATTTATGTCTAGATTAACCACTATTCTTGATGATGCAAAATCAATAGGAGTCCTAACTAATAAAGAATTTAATTTCTTAAAACCTACTTTTCCGAAAATTCCAATATTCTACCTGTTGCCTAAAATTCATAAAGACATTACCAACCCCCCTGTAAGACCCATAATATCAGGTATTAATTCAATTACATCCAACCTCTCTCAATACATTGATGGCTTTCTTCAACATTACGTAAAAGAATTACCATCTTACCTAAAAGACACCAGAGACATTTTACATTGCCTAAATTAATTTTGTCATGAATTTTTCATGACACAACAGACTTCATGTTGTTTTTTGTATTTAAGCCTAACCAGGGCTCATCTATTATAACATTGCATTTTGTTTTCCTCAGTCTTGCTGACTGAAAAGTTTTATATCAATATGTTTTCCATTATGTAAGGTAGTTTACTTGCTTAGGCCCCAGCTAGTCGCTTATTTCTGTAAATAAGTGCAATTTATGACCTTGACTGTAGTCTAGGAATGTTGGGGTAAACATAAATAAAATAAGTATTTTTCTTGAATTGTTACCCTATATGTGGGAGCCATCTACTGTTAGAACATGAATATTTCATCTAATTAATTTTATGTTAATTAATGATTAAAATATTATAATTAATGACTCCTCCTAGAAGAGTGAATGGTAATATATAGGGTTTATCGCAATGGGAGGGAGTAGTTTTTCCTGTATTTTGGTACTGGTCACATCATATATGGAGTTGGTAATTTGCTAATCAACTACTGTAACATATCGTCCCTTTAAGGGGAGGTTCCTTTTTCCTTCTAGGCCTATAAGTTACGCTGGATACTTCATAGCACTGCTTGGTATTGAAGTATCCAGCTATATTTCACTTATTCAGATACGACTATTTTGACTGTGCTCCTACCTCACTAGGTATTCATTTTCAGATTTTGCAGCCTTTCTCGCCACCCTTGTCGTGGCTCCTTGTTCCTCCTCTGCCTTCAGCAGCATCAGCATCAGCTGTTTCAGAGGCGCAGCCGTCAGCTGTTCCACACACTCCGGATAGTTCCTGTGCTGGTAGAGTGACGTCACTCCAACGAACCTTTGATTCACAGCGTGTCTCCCTGCTCGATCCTCCAGCTTGGCTTCAGCTTTATTTTCAGCCTGTCTCCAACAAACGCTTACCTTAATCCTGATTCCCCATTGGCCTCAGAACTCCCTCTTCAAAGGACTTGAAATAGGGCAAGTTATTCTCCGGTAAGCTGCTCCTATATTTTTTCTCTTACATTGGCCTAGATTTAGAGTTTTGTCGGTAAAGACCCGCGTAGTTAACACAGCTTTTTTTCCTACCCCTGCTTCCAAACAACGCTGGTATTTAGAGTTGTCTGAAGAGCTGTGTTAGGCTCCAAAAAGGGTGCGTTGAGCCGAATTTACCGCCACTTCAACTCTCAATACCAGCGTTGCTTACGGTAGCGGTAAGCTGTCAAAACGTGCTTGTGCACGATTCCCCCATAGGAAACAATGGGGCAGTTTGGGCTGGAAAAAAAACCTAACACCTGCAAAAAAGCAGTGTTAAGCTCCCAACGCAGCCCCATTGTTTCCTATGGGGAAACACTTTCTAAGTCTGCACCTAATACCCTAACATGAACCCCGAGTCTAAACACCCATAACCTTATACTTATTAACCCCTAATCTGCCGCCCCCGCTATCACTGACACCTCCATTTTATTATTAACTGCTAATCTGCCGCTCCGGACACCGCTGCCACCTACATTATCCCTATATGCCCCTAATCTGCTGCCCCTAACATCGCCAACACCTATATTATATTTATTAGCCCCTAATCTGCCCCCCAACGTCGCCGCTACCTACCTACACTTATTAACCCCACCGCCACTATAATAAATGTATTAACCCCTAAACCGCCGCACTCCTGCCTCGCAAACACTAGAATAAATTTTATTAACCCCTAATCTGCCCTCCCTAACATCGCCGCCACCTAACTTCAAGTATTAACCCCTAATCTGCCGAATGGACCTCGCTGCTACTATAATAAATGTATTAACCCCTAAAGCTAAGTCTAACCCTAACACCCCCATAAATTAAATATAATTTTAATCTAACAAAATAAATTAAATCTTATTAACTAAAGTATTCCTATTTAAAACTAAATACTTAGATTGAGCTTGCATTCTATTGGATGATTGTAACAGCCAATAGAATGCAAGCTCAATCTGATTGGCTAATTGGATCTGCCAATCGGATTGAACTTGAATCTAATTGGCTGATTCAATCCTTAATTCCGATTGGCTGATAGAATCCTATCAGCCAATCGGAATTCGAGGGACGCCATCTTTGAAGGAACCTTCATTTGGCGAGTAGGCGTCGGTTGAAGAGGATGGATCCACTTTGGCTGGAAAGAAGATGGCTCCGCTCCGGATGGATGAAGATAGAAGATGCCGCTTGGATGAAGATGTCTGCCGGTCCGGATGTCCTCTTCTGCCCGGATAGGATGAAGACTTCTGCCGGTCTCGATGTCCTCTTCTGCCCCATCGGATGAAGACTTCAGCCTGGCTGGGTGAAGACAACTCAAGGTAGGGAGATCTTCAGGGGGTAGTGTTAGGTTTATTTAAGGGGGGTTTGGGTTAGAGTAGGGGTGTGTGGGTGGTGGGTTTTAATGTTGGGGGGGTTGTAATTTTTTTTACAGGCAAAAGAGCTGATTACTTTGGGGCATGCACTGCAAAAAGCCCTTTTAAGGGCTGGTAAAAGAGCTGATTACTTTTTAATTTAGAATAGGGTAGGGATCTTTATTATTTTCGGGGCTTTTTTATTTTATTAGGGGGCTTAGAGTAGGTGTAATTAGCCTAATATTCTTGTAATCTTTTTTTATTTTTTGTAATTTAGTGTTTGTTTTTTTTGTAATTTAGTTTAGTTTATTTAATTGTATGTAATTGTAGGTAATTTATTTAATTAATTTATTGATAGTGTAGTGTTAGGTTTAATTGTAACTTAGGTTAGGATTTATTTTACAGGTAATTTTGTAATTATTTTAACTAGGTAGCTATTAAATAGTAAATAACTATTTAATAGCTATTGTACCTAGTTAAAATAAATACAAAGTTGCCTGTAAAATAAATATAAATCCTAAAATAGCTACAATATAATTATTTGTTATATTGTAGCTATATTAGGGTTTATTTTACAGGTAAGTATTTAGTTTTAAATAGGAATTCTTTAGTTAATAAGATTTAATTTATTTCGTTACATTGAAATTATATTTAATTTAGGGGGGGGGGGGTGCTAGGGTTAGGGTTAGACTTAGCCTTAGGGGTTAATACATTTATTATAGTAGCGGTGAGGTCCGGTCGGCAGATTAGGGGTTAATACTTGAAGTTAGGTGGCGGCGATGTTAGGGAGGGCAGATTAGGGGTTAATAAAATTTATTCTAGTGTTTGCGAGGTCGGAGTGTGGCGGTTTAGTAGTTAATACATTTATTATAGTGGCGGTGAGGTCCGGTCAGCAGATTAGGGGTTAATAAGTGTAGGTAGGTAGCGGCGACTTTGGGGGGTCAGATTAGGGGTAAATAAATATTATGTAGGTGTCGGCGATGTTAGGGGCAGCAGATTAGGAGTTCATAGGGATAATGCAGGTGGCGGCGATGTGCGGTCGGCAGATTAGGGGTTAAAAATATT
Source organism: Bombina bombina (assembly GCF_027579735.1). Taxonomy (NCBI): domain Eukaryota; kingdom Metazoa; phylum Chordata; class Amphibia; order Anura; family Bombinatoridae; genus Bombina; species Bombina bombina. Next base: position 284,184,381 of record NC_069504.1, read on the forward strand.
TATTATAGTGGCGGCGATGTGGGGGAACCTTGGTTTATTGGTACATAGGTAGTTTATGGATGTTAGTGTACTTTAGAGCACTGTAGTTAAGAGCTTTCTATACCGGCGTTTGCCCATAAAGCTCTTAACTACAGCCTTTCCATGGGCAGTAGGAGTCTTGTCGGTAGAGGGTGTACCGCTCACTTCAGCCAAGACTCTAAATACCGGCGTTAGGAAGATCCCATTGAAAAGATTGGCATAAGGGGATCTGCTGTATGGAAAAGTTGCGGCTTGAAAGTGAGCGTTAGACCCTTTCCTGCCTGACTCTAAATACCAGCGGACCCCTTAACGCTGCTTTTGACGGCTAACGCAGAACTCTAAATCTGGGCGATTGTTAGCTAACATATGTTGTTGCAGCCATACTTTTTCTCATAGTCATTTCTTGTAACCGTTGAGCTCTTAGTTACAACTGTGGCAACAAAGCTCAATGTACAAACTTGACTTGTATGTAAAATTATAAGTAGATATAGGTATTGCTTTAAGAACTAGCAACTACCTATAACTTGTTATGAAACAACCTCTAAATTTTCTTAAAGGAACATACATACTTACAAAAGTACATTTCTAACCAACAACTAACCGCATGTTACAACTACAGAGGTCCGAAATTATTGGATTATAACTGCTGAGGCTAGTTTAGCCTACTTGGACAGACCTACGACCTGACAGCTTGATTCCTGTTTACAAAGGGGGAATTTATTTACTTTTGTGATGTATGAAATTAAGTCACCTTAAAGGTTGATATCATTAAGATTTACACCTTACATTTATGTAAAATATCTTTGCCTATTTTATCAGGTAAATTAATTAATTGTTTTATAGCTTTGTGTTTTCATTTTAAAAATTCCTACCACCTGGTCTTATTTGTTGACAATACCACCGGGTGAATCAGGAATTGTGATAAATTATTATCTGACGGTTTGTCATAATTATTTATTTACCTGATTCTCTGCAATTACCTTAGAGGGTTTATAACCAAATATTTTGTTCCTATCATCATACCAATTTTTGTGTTATTTTGAAAATATGATTTAATTAACTTTATAGTTTAATCACTGCATTATTCTGTTTTCCTTGCTAGTTGGAGTTATTATGTTGTCGCTTTAATTGATTATTATAGCACTGTAGTTTATTTCTCTGTTATATTTTGATTGCTTAAGTTACTATTAATTGCTAATTAATTTTCCAATCAAAATCTTTTAATAAAGCTAATTTTTGTTTATTCATCTGGTGTCGGTATAATTAATAGACTGATAGAAACCAAAAGGATTCAGGTTTTGTGTTTATTATCTTTAACAAGTTATAAGAAAGTGTGTCATTAAAAGTTGCACGCATTACTCCTACCACATAATATACTTCTATACATAAAGGTAATATTCATAACATCTTGGAGGCATAGCAGAGAGTTGAAATAGTTTATTGATTGCCGATTTTGCTGTTTTCTTGAGGAAATAATTAGTATTAATTACGTATTTTCTTGCAATTGTATTTTTCCTTTAAGTGAAAAGCAGACCTGAGTTTGTTTTGCTGTACTTGTGTTGTTTTGAAAAGAGATAACATTTTGGCTGTTGTCCCGGATAGGAAAATTTTTATTTTGCAGTTAAAGCTACAGTAGTTTATGTGAGTATTTGATTAAAATGTCTGTGTTCTGGGATGTTTCTGGTCATAATAGTAGGTCCCTTTTGGGTAATTCTCATTCTATTTCTGATGCTGATACAGCGGAAGTTGTGCGAAATAGAGTTTTACATCAACTCTTTCGTAAAGTTAAATCAAAGGATTCTTTTGATAATTGGTATCTGGGTTTAAAGGCAAAGATCCGTGACCCAAAATATATTTTGTGTGATAACCCTGATAGTTATATGGCAAAATTGTTAGAATTGGCAAATGCTAAGGGCTCTAATGAGATAAATAAATTGATATATAATATATGGCCAATATTGTTTCTTTTGCAAGAATTTTGGGCTGACAAATATGTTTAGCAGAATGCTGAATTTACTATTGTATCAGAAGAGGTGGATATGTTGAGTCGAAAATTGTCTGAAAGCGAAAATAAGTTTCACTGCCAGGAAAAGACAGACCGGGAGTTGCAGTTTGAAATAAATGACTTAGAATACAGCGTTAGTGCTCTTAAAGACAGATTGATGTCCTTTAATCGTGAAAATGATGCTTTAACACGTCAATAGCATTCTAGATAAACGAGTAATGTATGCTGAAAATGAGTTGGAGAAACTCAAGGAAAGTCAATCTGAGCTCTCTGTTCATCCTGAGGTAAAATTTTCAACTCCCACTCATGTTGATTTTTCCTCAAAGGAAAAAAAAAATTGGATCACAGGATTAAGACTTTAATACATTCTGATTGTGATGAGGTGTCAGAGTCGGGAGAGGCACAGGAATTTTCTGATGGTGCTGAAAGTATTGATTATAAAACATTGCCAAATAAAAGGAAACAAGCAAAACAATTGAATGTTAGACATAATGATGTGAAAATCATAAAGTTTCTTAAGGAAACTATTCAACCATTTGATGAATGTAGTAAAACATCAATTGTTGATCATATAGATTTATTTGAACGTACTTTGGAGTTGCTGGAGGTGACAGATAACAGTTCTAAGATACGTTATTTACCTTGGACTTTTGTTGTTAAGCATTTTGGATTTTTCAAATGTCTTGAGGAAGAGGGGGTTAAACGGTGGGATGATATAAAGGATGAACTGTATACAGTCTTTTCCCCTCTTAAATCTGTCCTTGCAAAGAAAAAAAGTTTGTACAGTATGCAATGTGCAGATGATCAGAGCCCTTGTGATTTTCTGGCTTGTCTTAAACGCTCTTATTGTGAAAGTGAAGCAGCGGCAGATTGTAATTGCCCGGAATTTAAACAATTGTATTTTTATGCATTACCTGCATACATACGCCAAATTCTGGCCAGAGATTTTAACCCGACAGTGTCATTAAATTGGCTTGTTAAAGAATGTACCAAAGTTCAACTTGAGTTAAAGGGTGTTTCTAATACAAAGAGTTATTCAGGCCAAGTAGCAGAAATTAGGGTTACTTCTGAGCATCCATTACAGTCCAGTCAGAATTCTCAGACAGAGAAATGTTCAGGAGTTGGGGGGCTGAGACAGAACACACAGGGTCCTGTAAATGCTAATACTGATTATTTTGGTCGAGGGAAAAGAAACTGGTTTAACAGAAGCTATTATAACAATAGGTTTCCTAGCAGAGGATCTGCAAATACTAATCCTACAACAACAGCTATAACACAACTTGCCCCTTCCAGTCCAAAGGTGGGAACTTTTAAGAAAGCTCCTCAAAAGTCTGAAGACTATGGTAGGCTGGAAAAACAGGTTAAGGAGTTAAGCTTGCAGATGAGCCAGTTGATGTTAATGATGTCCCAGCCAAACGTAAAATCAGAAAAGAACCCTTTTTCTGCCTGCCAGCAAGTAAATTGACTAGTTAATGATACCCCAAAGAAAACTCCAGGATTTGATGTGATTAATGAATGTAATGTACAAGTGTTATCTGATGTAAATAGTAATTTTGAAAATGTTATTGCTCATGGTACTAATGTTTCCTCAGGTGAAAATGTGGTAAAGCTTAAATCTAATCAAAATATTATTTTAAGTGATCATGAAAGCTCTAATGAATGCAATAATGCGTCTCTCCCTTTAACAGGACAGACTGAGAGTGTGTCATGTGTTACTCCTGATCCTGTTCATATGGGGTTAAGAGATAACATGTTACTTAAAAACTGTAGTCAAATGCAGGATGTTATTAAATCCCATGAAACTACATCAGTCTTGCAAGCTTTACCTGAAGGTGGTGGTAATGCATTGATACCGATACAATATTACCAAATGTAAACAATGGAAGAATGCTAACATGCTGGAGCATTCTCATTTTCTCTGTGAAATGCAGGAAAGAAATCAGAGGTTTTATATACCCCTCAATATCCAGTACATTATGGGACAGGTTATGAGCCTGATTGACACTAGTTCTCAAATTACTGTCATGTCAGAAAATATTTTTAGGCAAATCATGGACATAGCTCCAGAGAAGTTTAAAATAAAAACCTACACTGGTATTTTGAAAAATTTTGATGGAAAACCTATTGAAGTTATAGGTTATATATGGCTTGAAATCAAAATTGGGAAAATGTCCCTGCAACATCCAGTTGTTGTGGTTAAAGCAGCTGAAGAGCAATTTCTTATTGGGAATGATTTGCTTAGACGCCTTAATCCCATAATTGATTGCATAAATGGTGTTGTATGGTTACAGGTGAATACACCAATCAATTATCAAAGGGTTAAATATTATACTAACCCAAAGTGTTGTCATATAATTGAGCATAGACAGGATTCTGTTGAAATTCATTTTCGGAACAGTCAAGTACCTGAGATGACAATCCTACAAAATAAGGATGTTGGCATGCAGTTATATATGTGTGACAATGTAATTCAAGTTAATCCAAAAGAGATTGCAGGTACTTTGGTGGAAGGTGATGTACTAACTATTTCTTTTCTTCAGAAGAATGGTAAATCATCTGATTTAAAGAATCATACTCAGTTTTTAACTGATTTAAAAGAAATAGATCATGAATTGTTTATTCCTCTTCAAATTAATGATATTGGAAGGATAAAACATGCAAAACTTGCCCTTAATAGAGAGCATATTTACATTAGTAGTTGCTTATTAAGACAATTAGAGAATCCAATGATAATTAGGAATCTTCCACCTTATGATCAGTGGGTGCATGATATTGATGGTGATGTTACAGACATAGCTGTTGTAGCTAAATGCTTGTTGTCTGTCTCTCTTGGAAATAAGACTGCCAGACATTTATTTTTGGTTTTGGATGAGCCAAAATATCAAATATATATTGGAAATGATCGCTTTGCTGTTCAAATTGATTTTACAAATCATATTTTATGGTCAAGATTAAAGAGTAACCCTTTAAACTATATGGATGACATAAAGGTTTTGAGATCTGCTCAACAATTGCCATATGCAATGATTGTACAAGATCAAAATAATGTAACTATTCCAGGGGGTGGAAATCAATTTCCCCTTTCTCTAGAGGTTAAAAGGGGGCAAGACATTCAAGGCTTTGATGCTCTGATAAATATATGTCAGAAGATCCAACAATTGGGCATAACTGTTACTCATATGCCATTGGTCAATATTCACCACAGATGCCATTTACCATTTTGGTAAATAATGTGATATATGGTATATGCTTGGAGAGGAGTACTATAGTGGGGTTTGCAATAGATACTGAGTATTTCACCTCTGATCTTACTAATTCTGTTTGAGGTCTTATGCCTGAGGTATATTTAACAGAAGAGCAGATAGTGGAGCAATTACGGAATCTGAGATTATCTTTGATCAAAATCTCTCTGATGAAGAATCAGGTTATGCAAAGGAAGAGAAGAAGGGGGTAAATATGATTACTAAAGACTTATCTGTACAACTTGAAGAAACATATGAGATAGGTAAACCTGATATTTTTCCTAGATTTAATGAAATGGTGGAGGAACAGATTTCTTTGGCAGATGGGTGTTCTAATGAAAGGTAATACCAACAACTAAGAGAAATCTTAATGGAATTTCAGGAGATATTTGCCAAAGATTCTTATGACTGTGGTTCAACAGATCTACATATTCTTAGGATTCCAACTGATCCTAAAGCACCTCCAGTATATGTGAGACAATATCATCTGCCATTGGCCTCCTATGAATCTTTAGCAGATATTATTAAGAACTTGGAATCAAGATGTATTATTAAACCAATACATAGTCCCTTTAATACTCCTATTCTGGGAGTATTGAAACCAAATGGGCAAAGGCGGTTGTGTGCTGACTTGAGACAGCTTAATAAGTGTGTGCCTATGTAAGGATGACCAGTCCCATACATAGATCAATGTCTTTCACAGAAACAAGGTTCTAAAATCTTTACAACCTTAGAGTGTGCACAAGGTTATTGGACTGTCAAGGTGTGTGAGGAGGACCAACCTAAACTTGCATTTTCATTTGGTGGAGAACAGTTTACCTGGGTCAGGGTGCCTTTTGGATATATTAATTCAGGACAATAGTTTGGTATTTTTATGCACAAGGATGTGCCTGATGCTGCTGAGAGGGGGACATTATGCTATGTGGATGATGTATTAATCAAAAGCTCTACTTTTGATGAACACTTGGAAGAAGTCAGGCATGTACTTAATCAATTGAAAAGGGCAGGTGTAAAACTCTCAATTCAAAAAGCTCAATGGTGTAGAACTAAGATGCATTTCCTTGGTCATGAAATAACTGCTGATGGTTTGAATCCCCAGAAAAAGAAAGTTGAAGCTTTATTGAAAACAAAGAGTCCAACAAGTATTATAGAACTAAGATCCTTCCTAGGTATAACAAATTACTCTGGGACATTTATTGACAACTATGCTGAAATTACTAAACATTTGATTAGGCTATTAAAGAAAGGGGAGCCTTGGACTTGGACAGTAAAGCAAGACCAGGCAATTCAAGAGTTAAAGCTAAGGCTTACTTAAGCCCCTTGTTTAGCCTATCCAATAAAGGGAGATCCATTTTATTGGAGACAGGATATACAGATCTTACCTTAAGTGCGGTTCTTTATCAGCAATATGATAAACAGAATAAGATCATTGCATATGCAAGCAAGGCCTTATCTCCAGTGGAGATCAAATTTAATGATTGTGAAAAAGCATTTGCCTAGATTACGAGTTTTGTCGGTAAAGACCTGCGGGGCTAACAAGCCTTTTTTTTCCAGCGCTGACTTAAGCCAACGCTGGTATTACAAGTTTTCTGAATAGCTGCGTTCGCCTCAGAAAAGTGAGCGTTGAGCAAATTTAGCTCCACTTCTCACTGTAATACCAGCATTGCTTAAGTCAGCGGTAAGCTGGCTAAAACGTGCTTGTGCGCGATTTCCCCATAGGAAACAATGGGGCTGAGCTGGCTGGAAAAAACCTAACACCTGCAAAAAAGCAGTGTCCAGCTTCTAACGCAGCCCCATTGTTTCCTATGGGGAAATAAAAGTTATGTCTGCACCTAACACCCTAACATGAACCCCGAGTCTAAACAACCCTAATCTTACACTTATTAACCCCTAATCTGCTGCCTCCGCTATCGCTGACACCTACATTATATTATTAACCCCTAATCTGCCGCTCCGGACACCGCCGCCACCTACATTATCCCTATTAACCCCTAATCTACTGCCCCCAACATTGCCGAACCCTACATTATATTTATTAACCCCTATTCTGCTGCCCCCAACGTCGCCGCCAGATAACTACACTTATTAACCCCTAATCTGCCGACCAGACATTGCCACCACTTTAATAAATGTATTAACCCCTAAACCGCCACACTCCCACCTCGCAAACACTATAGTAAATTTTATTGACCCCTAATCTGCCCCCCCAACGTCGCCGCCACCTACCTACAATTATTAACCCCTAATCTCCCGTCCCCAACATCACTGCTACTATAATAAAGTTATTAACCCCTAAACCTAAGTCTAACCCTAACCCTAACACCCCCCTAAGTTAAATATAATTTAAATAAATCTAAATAAAATTACTATCATTAAATAAATTAATCCTATTTAAAACTAAATACTTACCAATAAAATAAACCATAAGATAGCTACTATATAATTTAATAATTACATTGTAGCTATTTTAGGATTTATATTTATTTTACAGGCAACTTTGTATTAATTTTAACTAGGTACAATAGCTATTAAATAGTTAATAACTATTTAATAGCTACCTAGTTAAAATAATTACAAAATTACCTGTAAAATAAATCCTAACCTAAGTTACAAATACACCTAACACTACACTGTCAATAAATTAATTAAGCAAATTAACTGCAATTATCTTATATAAAATACAAATAAATAAACTAAACTATATTACAAAAAAAACAAACACTAAATTACAAAAAATAAAAAATATTACAAGAATTTTAATCTAATTACACCTAATCTAAGACCCTAATAAAATAAAAAAGCCCCCCAAAATAATAAAATTCCCTATCCTAAACTAAATTACAAAGTAATCAGCCAATAGAATGCGAGGTCAATTCTATTGGCTGATCCAATCAGCCAATCGGATTGAACTTCATTCCGATTGGCTGATTAAATCAACCAATCAACCAATAGGAATTTCCCTACCTTAATTCCGATTGGCTGATAGAATCTTATCAGCCAATTGGAATTTGAGGGACGCCATCTTGGATGACGTCATTTAAAGGAACCTTCATTCTTTGTTAGGACATCGGAAGAAGAGGATGGCTCCACGTTGGCTGGATAGAAGATGGACCCGCTCCGCTCAGATTGATTGAAGATAGAAGACTTCTGCTGGATGGAGGACCTCTTCTGCCCCGATTGGATGAAGACTTCTTCCCGGCTGGAGGACCACTTGTTCCCGCATCGGATGAAGAGTTCAGGCCGGCTGGGTGAAGACGGCTCAAGGTAGGGTGCTCTTCAATTGGGTAGTGTTAGGTTTATTTAAGGGGGGTTTGGGTGGGTTTTAGAGTAGGGGTGTGTGGGTGGTGGGTTGTAATGTTGGGGGGTATTGTATTTGTTTTTTTTTACAGGTAAAAGAGCTGATTACTTTGGGGCAATGCCCCGCAAAAAATCCTTTTAAGGGCTGGTAAAAGAGCTGATTACTTTGGGGCAATGCCCCGCAAAAAATCCTTTTAAGGGCTGGTAAAAGAGCTGATTACTTAGTAATGTAGTTTAGGATAGGTAATTTTATTATTTTGGGGGGCTTTTTTTATTTTATTAGGGGGCTTAGATTAGGTGTAATTAGATTAAAATTCTTGTAATATTTTTTTATTTTTTGTAATTTAGTGTTTGTTTTTTTTGTAATATAGTTTAGTTTATTTATTTGTATTTTATGTAAGATAATTGTAGTTAATTTATTTAATTAATTTATTGATAGTGTAGTGTTAGGTGTATTTGTAACTTAGGTTAGGATTTATTTTACAGGTAATTTTGTAATTATTTTAACTAGGTAGCTATTAAATAGTTATTAACTATTTAATAGCTATTGTACCTAGTTAAAATAAATACAAAGTTGCCTGTAAAATAAATATAAATCCTAAAATAGCTGCAATGTAATTATTAAATTATATTGTAGCTATCTTATGGTTTATTTTATAGGTAAGTATTTAGTTTTAAATAGGATTAATTTATTTAATTATAGTAATTTTATTTAGATTTATTTAAATTATATTTAACTTAGGGGGGTGGTAGGGTTAGGGTTATACTTAGGTTTAGGGGTTAATAACTTTATTATAGTAGCGGTGACGTTGGGGGCGGGAGATTAGGGGTTAATACAATTTATTATAGTGTTTGCGAGGCGGGAGTGCAGCGGTTTAGGGGTTAATACATTTATTATAATGGCGGCAATGTCTGGTTGGCAGATTAGGGGTTAATAAGTGTAGGTAGGTGGCGATGTTGGGGGGGCAGATTAGGGGTTAATAAATATAATGTAGGTGTCGGCGATGTTAGGGGCAGCAGATTAGGGGTTCATAGGGATATTGTAGGTGGCGACGATGTCCGGTCGGCAGATTAGGGGTTAAATAATTGTATTATAGTGTTTGCGATGAAGGGGACCTCGGTTTAGGGGTTCATAGGTAGTTTATGGGTGTTAGTGTACTTTGTAGCTCCGTAGTTAAGAGCTTTATATTCTGGCGTTAGCCCATAAAACTCTTAACTACTGACTTTTAAATGCGGTAGGTGTCTTGGAGGTAGAGGCTCTACCGCTCACTTTCTCCAAGACTTGTAATACCAGCGTTAGCCAAATCCCATTAAAAAGATAGGATACACAATTGATGTAAGGGGATTTGCGGTAGCCTCGAGTCACGGAAGAAAAGTGAGCGGTGAGCTTCTACCTGCCAAACTTGTAATACCAGCGTTAGATAAAAAGCAGCGTTGGTACCTCTCAACGCTGCTTTTTAAGGCTCACGCAAAACTCTCGCCGATTGTTTGCAATAGTTTGGGCCTTACAATATTTTCGGAGTTATATCCAAGGAGAAAAAATTAAATACTGCTCATCAATCTTTACAGTATTTACAGAGTAATAAAATAAAGGCAGGAAATCTATCAAACAGTCCCATTACCTAAGGTATATGTTAATGGTTGTGCTTTTCATACCACTGAAAATGGTGAAAAGAAACTTGTAGCTGGAGCAGGTATTGTGTTGGGTAGTGATTATCACATACAACCTGTTGGTTATTGTTTGGGCCCAAAAAGTAGCCAAATGGCTGAATTAAGCGCTGTGTATAAGGCTATTCAGATGGCAGTAAATCAGGGATTTAAAGAATTTGTCATTATTACAGATTCAGATTATGTCCGTAACAGTTTTGTTGAATACCTTCCTGTGTGGAAGCATAATCAGATGATGAGAGTCCGTAACAAGCCAGTTAAACATGGAAAGATGATACTTGCAATTGATGATATTGTTATTGCTAATGACTTGATTGTCTTTTGGAAGAAGACAAAGGGTCATTCAAAGATGCATGGTATTGACAAGGAAGGAAATGATTTAGCTGATACAATGGCTAAACAAGGTGCCCTAGAGGGGGAAATGTTTGACATTGTCAAATTGCAGTGGTAACCCGTCAGCAAATAAAGAAGGATCAAGAACTATCTGCAGTGCAATGGAGTCAGGATGCACCTAACAAAATTTTGATTACCAGTCAAAAAAAGGATCCTGTTGTGGGTAAATTCTACCTTTTTAAGGAGAATCCTAAAGTGTATCCAATCCAGGAGAAAGATTGCACTGAAAATGAGGACCTTAGGATCTTATTTAAGTATAAGTCTAAATTTAGTCTTAAAGATGGTTTGTTAGTTCGGACAACTAATAATGGATCTATACAGTGGGTTGTTCCTACTTCTTTTAGAGGTCCTATGCTGCAGCATGCCCATGATACACCAACATCAGGTCATCGTGGGGAGAGAATTATTAGTTTTGCGTGATTATGCATATTGGCCACATATGATGAAAGATGTTCAGACTTATTGTCAGGGGTGTTTGGTTTGTTCACAGTTTCAACCAAATTCTCCAACCCACAGGGCACCTTTAAAAAAAGAGGTATGTCTCTCCCATGGTCCGATCTACAAATAGGACCACTTACAAAGACATCACGGGGCAATCAATACATGTTAACTGTTACATGTATGTTTACCAAATGGGTGTAGTGTCTTCCATCCCCTAATTGTAGGTCTGAAACTGCTGCTGCTTTATTAATCAATCATATTTTCTCTAGGTTTGGACTTCCTCAGAGAATTGAGTCTGATAGAGGTACTCATTTCACAAGTGAAGTGATGAGAAGAATGTGGTCTATCCTGGCTGTGAAAAGGAAATTACATATTTCCTACCGTGCTGCCTCAAGTGGTGGAGTTGAACGGTATAATCAGTATTCTGAAAAAAGTTTGTGAAGGAATCAGGGAAATATTGGGATATTAAGTTGCCTTTGGTATTAAAGGCTATTAGATCTACTCCTAGTACTGCAACAAAAATGTCTCCTTTTGAACTAATGACAGGTAGAAGGATGGTACTGCCACAGTATTTGTTGTATAGTACTCAGGATCAGAGTCTGATCAATGCAACAACAACTTATAAATATGTTGAGAGTTTAAGAAAACATTTGCAACAAGCATTTGTCTTTGCTCAGAAAAATCTTGAGAAAACCGCAATATGTGCTAAAACATATTATGACATTAAAACCACAAAGAAAGAATATGAGGTGAATGATCAAGATTATCTTTACAATTTTCTTAGAAATCAAGTTAGAGAGAAGAAGTTTCTCCCATCATGGAAAGAGCCATATGTCATTATTGATAAGCTTTTACCTGTGGCATATAAGATTTTGATTCCTACAAGTGGAAAGTCAATAGAAAAGTGGGTACACATTAACCAATTGCGTGCTTGTCACCTTAGGTCAAAGTTTAAACTAGAGGGGGAGAATTATTCACATTCAGAAGAATAATTTGCTATGATTAAAATGGTTTCTTTAGGATAAAAATGTATATCTTGTACTTAGTATGTTTTTTCTTCTTCCCTATTACAGATAAATATCATCTTCCAGTTGGGTTTGGATTGATGAGATCCAGGATGTTGGCAGTCATCTGGACCATCCTGTTCCTGTGCCAGGGTGTCTCGGTTGAGGTTCATTTGCAGCCTGTGATAGAACCTGGACCATCTTCTGGGATCATGCTTGAGGAATCACTTGGTTTCCTGGTTACCAATCGGAAAGTTTTTTCCCAAAAGATATTAATCAGTCTGGATTCTAAAGTTGCTATGTGAAAATATTTTGATGTTTCTAAAGCTTGAATAATCAGAAATAAAATTTTGGTATCAAGAACATGGTGAAAGGATCCAGTCTACTACTAAGGAAATGTTGGGGCAGTTGCAGAAGTCTTTTCCTAGTGGATCTTACAATGTACAATCATGTACCAAATGTTCACCTGGAGTTATTGCAGGACTAGTTGCAACATCTGTTATTGGTTTTTCCACTGTTACTGCTGTGGCTGTGTCCAATTCCATTTCCATCAGTAAGTTTGAAGCATGAAATGTCAATTTTTCGTAAACAGATGGCAACCATGATGGAGATTGTTAATGATACTGTTGTGACCATTAATTTGCATTCAGGTCTTTCTATCCAAGCTATAAAGGTTCAATACAAGCATGAACTAATTCAGAATGAACTGTTAAGTTTTTTGGACCCAGTGATGTATTTTACAGGAAACTGGTTACGAGAGATCCAAAGTGGAATTGAGAGTCTTGTTGAGGGACGTATTCCATTATATTTTGTCATCAAGGACATTATAAGAACAATGTTCTTAAGAGCTTATGGAAAGGATGTTGATTAAATGCAAATAAACATTGCTTTTGATGCTAGTTCTGCTTTGCCACTCTACATTGATCCCAAAAACATGGAATTTTGTTTTCTAATGAAGGTGCCACATATGTCATTTAATGATATTTATCAATTGAAAGTTGTACACAATGTGGGTACTTGGAAAAATAATATACGTGTCCATTTTTTATATACTCATTGCAATTTGGAATTGTGCGCTAACCATTCTATGGTATAAGAATTTCAAGAGGAGAAAATATCCTCCTCCTCTTAGTTTTCGGATGGTTGACCATAACGATCGCCCATATAAGACAGTGATCTAGACTAATCTCATCCATCCTAGTCAGGGTAAGATAGTCTAGATGAGGGGGAATATGTCATGAATTTTTCATGACACAACAGACTCCATGTTGTTTTTTGTATTTAAGCCTAACCAGGGCTCATCTATTATAACATTGAATTTTGTTTTCCTCAGTCTTGCTGACTGAAAAGTTTTTTACATAGATTTCAACACACCAGTACAGATATAGGAGCAGATAGGGTTCAAGAGTGAAATCCTATATATATATATATATATATATATATATATATATATATATATATATATATATATATATATATATATATGTATGCAGAGAATACGTATTAGATTTTTTTTTCCTTTTCTTCGCTATTAGCGAAAAGTAGAAAGTTTGAAAGTTTAAAAGCAAAAAAAAGGTTAATAATAATAATAATAATAAAAAGTAAAAGGTAAAAATTAGGCGTAATTGAACAAGAGTTTGATTGATTTAAGCTGAGGGAAATACTAATAGGGGTGTGAGTCCCTAAATCAATAGAATTACAGATGATGGTTTTTAAATCAGAGAACTGTTAGGCAGTTTTAAGCAGGCTAGGAGTAAGGCAACAGCCGAAACCGGTCAGCCTTTTTCATCTGTTTGACTATTATATTTGTATGTTCTTACACAGGGGTTATGACACCCTTTGTATTCAAATAAAGTTTGTTTTATCCTTATACCTGGTGCTCCTGTTATACTTTTTTTCTGAAGTTTGCTTGCTATTTGGCCAAACAGTGAGCACAGGTTATGGATATAAACTGCGGTTGGTGAGCTTGCAGCACGCTGCATTAGACTGTTTACATCCAAGGGATTTGTGTGGATTCTCAGGCACCAGAAAGTAAAATCTCCAGGCAGAAAATAAGGATACCTGGACAACGAATGGAAGAGGTGCAAAACCTGGCTTAACTTTTCCACAAACACTGGATACAGCATCCGAATTAGAGGAGGTATTTTACCAAGGGACCAGACAGTGATGAGTCAATTTGTATATATATTTGACATACGGATGTCTGGGAGTGTTTCCCTTGTGAACTGAATTGTGGGGGTAGTTTGGGGAACACCGTCACATTTCTATATTTTCAACAGCCAAATTTATGCAGTGGCTTTTCAAAGATATTTTCACAAGTTACCTCTAATAAAAAGACTCTTTCTATCTTTAGAAGAACAACAGTGCACACACCTGAATCATTCCCCTGTTTGTATGTTAGAAGTATAATACTTACCTTTGTGACTACACGGATAAAAGAAGTATTTGTGTCATCTCTATTGCAGCACTCTTAAAGATATTATATTGCTGTTTTGTAAACATCTGTTATGTGTGATAACCTATGAGATCACACACATCAAGTATACAGACCAGTAAGTTTCCATGCCTGTAAGCAGTGTCAAATACAGAACCATCGGATTCCGAGGCATTTGAATAACACCTCTGTACATTGTTTAAATCACAATTGAACGCTTTCCTAAAGGATCATTTCACTTATAAGGTACCTTATAATATAATCAACATAACATAGACTGTGCATTTTCCAGTTTACTATCACCATTGGAACAATACTGGGACTGTTACGTTTATTGCCCTCGCTATTTAACTTACAATTGTGACGAGAGTCATTTTATTAAGGCTGTACTTTTAGCCACTTTTTTAACATTATAGGCATTTAGCCATATTTTCTTTTATGCATTATTTGTGAAGGGAGATGTCCCTTATGTACATTTTTAATAATTGTTATAACCTTTAGTAAAGTTTATTCATTTCTATCACCTCTGAATCATATCCATTATCAGCACATATACACTTGCTTTGAACAAACATTTCCTACATTTAATATTATATTGATTTTTATAGTTCTGACCTGTGCTGCTTAGTGCTGTCACTTATTAACATTTTGTATCTCTTATTTTGATTATCATAGAAGGGGTTAATCACCAGTGATAGCAAGGTCCCTTTACCTTGGGCGCTACTCATATATATTTTCTTATCAAAATTGAAATAAACCCAGAATTTAAGGTTGTTTACTGAAAAGATTTGTCATTTGTCCAATCAACCATAATTTCAACCCCCTGAAAGAAGGGGCAAAAATCAATTGCCCACATTATCTGGTCTGGTTTTGTTTGATCTACTTTCAGAAAAAAATAAATATGATACTTATCTCCCGAGGAGATAACAAACAGGTCTTGTAATAATGATCTATCTATGAGACACAGAATAACAGTTTATTTCATTCTATAATGGAAAAAAAAAGGTTTGGCTATTTTATGTTATTTGGATCATACTATTTTGGCATATTATCAATGGAGTTGCATAATGTTTCAAAAGAACACAAAGAGAACTGGTTAGCAAACTAGGGGTACATTGCATATTTGATACCATTGTTTTACACTCTAATAAACATCATGAATTTTTGTTTTTGATGAATCTAAAAAAAGTTATGTAATTAAAAAACATATATTTTTTTTGTTTTTATTTTATTTCTCAAACATGAAGTACCAGATATAATTGTTACGGATGAATTAATGTTGATATGTAGTATTTTGAGATATGGAAATGTATTCAAGTTAAATATGGCACTAATTCATCTAATGGATATTTTTGTTCTGTGTCGTCTTCTAATTACTTGTTTTTCTGGGGGGGGGGTTTTTCTGCTTTTCGTAATGAATATTTGGATTTATAACACGTGACCACATTAATATATGTTCAGTTTTTTATCATATAAGCTGTACTTCAATATAAAAAAAACATGGTTCCTGTCCATAATACTACTCAGTTTTGCTTCTCTGTTTGTTTTGAGATGTACAGTATCTGTTCTCAAATAGTTGTGGAAAGTCTTCCTATCAGACAGTGAGCACAGCTTGGTGCTATCATGCTAATATGTGAGTTAACATGCATTTCCTGCTAGTTCCTATTAAAATGTTTACACCTTTTCCATGCAAAATGTCTTTTAACATGTACCACAAGAGTGGTCCTCAGTAACTATAAGATACAGTATCTCCATTGGGAAGAACCTGTCAGAAATAACTGAACATCAAACACATAATCCATTCAACTCAAAATATATGGAAAGGAAACAAGAGGTGAGATATAACCTTCAGTAAAAGTCACATACCTCTGGAATAAATGGTCAATAAGCCTCAAATCTACCCAGGATCACCCCCCATTCAAATAAAGGCAAAGGGCTTGTTTATGTTCATGGTAGGTACAGTATTTATATTGATATTGTGTTCTTGCTACCTTTCTTCTTTTGTTCTTTCTGTTTCATGTTCACTGTACCATAGTTTGTTGTCTGTTCTTTTAACCCCTGATTACAAGTGAAAAGAGTTAGACCGTGTGCTGTTTAGATAATGGATTGGTAGATAGATAAATATACATTGATAGATATGTATATAGATAGATAGTTAGATAAATAGATAGATAATGGATGTATAGATAGATAGATAGATAGATATGTATATTTATTTTAGTTAGTAAATGTTGATATGACACTTGACATATAGGATTGTTTTTCTGCACACCTCAACTGTCACAGTTTGCCATAAAATTAAGGATTAAAAAATATGGGTCTTGGAATAGGATTGTGAATGTGAGCAGATTTTCAAAGAGAAGATTTTAATCTTTAAAAACATAGACAATTTTTGTGAGAATTGAATGTGCTCACGGCAAAAAGTATTTATTTTGACAAGTGTGCATTAACATGTTGATATGGGTATAGAAGTCTATAGTGACAACTTTTCTGCCTGGCTTCCTTACTTTTTCCAAATACACCTACTCTAATTCTGGGTGACTTCAACATCCCCATTGACAACTCATCTGCCCCTGCTGCCTCTAAACATCTCTCACTCACTAACTCCTTCGGCCTCTCAAAATCCACCCTATTCTCTACCCACCGTGATCGAAACTCTATTGATCTGGTATTCTCTTATCTCTCTCTCTGATGTTGCCTGTCGCCCAGTTACCATCTCAGACCACCATCTGCTCACTTTTAATCTTAATATACAGGCTAAACCTACTTCTCCCCCTCACCCCACACCTGTAGAAATCTGCACACTGTGGACCCTCCCTAACTCTCCAACCTTATTCAAATACACCTCGCCCACACTTCCATGATATCCTGCCCTGACCTTGCTACAACCCACTATAACAATACTCTCTGCACTTGACACTCTCGCTCCTCCCCAACTTTGCAAAGCCAAATGTCATCAGCTCCAGCCTGGCACTCCTAGCAAACACGTCACCTACAAAAATGCTCCCACACTGCTGAACATGCCAGGAGGAAATTTCGCTTTGAACCTGATTTCATGCACTATAAGTTCATTCTTTACTCTTACACTTCTGCCCTTCACTTAGCTAAATAAACCTACTTCTCTTATATCCACTCCCTCCTCAAACCCTAAAAGACTCTTCTCCATTTTCAACTCTCTCCTCTACCCACCTGCACCACCCCCCTCATCTGCATTCCGTTCTCAAGACCTGGTTCACTACTTTTTCAATAAAACACCATCTGAATAAACATCCGATTACAAGCCTGCAATCTCCCAACCTCACTCCCAGTCTCCCCCTCTGCCACTCTCTGCACCCTCCTCCCAACCACTCAGAATGAAGTGGGTTCCCTATTCTGTTCCTCACACGTCACTACCTGCCCACGTGACCATAATCCTTTACATCTAATACCTTCTCTGTCTCCCACCCTCACTCCAACTCTTAGTCACATATTCAACCTATCCCTTTCTATGGGCTTATTCCCTGCCTCCTTCAAACATGCAAAGGCCACCCCATCCTCAAAAAACCCTCTCTTGACCCTAACTCTCCTGTAAACTACCACCCCATATCACTGCTCCTGCTAACGTCAAAAATCCTTGAAAAACTAGTTTTCAATCGCCTAACCATCTTCCTGCCCTCTAACTCATTGCTCGACCCCCTGCAATCTGGCTTCCATCACCAACACTCAACTGAGACTGCCCTCACCAAGGTTACTAATGATCTCCTTTCTGATAAAAACAAAGGCTACTACTCTATACTCATCTTACTTGGCCTCTCTGCTGCCTTTGAAACTGTTGACATCCCCTTCTCCTACGGACTCTCGGCTCTCTTGATCTCTGTGACACTGCCCTCTCCTGGATTAACTCATCTCTCTAACAGATCCTTCTCCATCTCTTTTGCTGGCGACTCTTCCTCTCTATTGCCTCTGTCTGTTGGAGTACCTCAAGGCTCTGTCCTGGGTCCTCTACTCTTCTCTATTTACACTTCTTCACTGGATAAACTTATCAACAGCTATAACTTCAACTATCACCTCTATGCTGATGTTACCCAGATCTACCTATCCACCCCTGCACTCTCTCCTTCTGTCAATTCTCACATCAGCGACTGCTTATCTGGCACTTCCACCTGGATGGCCTCTCACCACCTAAAAATAAACATGTCCAAGACCAAACTACTTCTAATCCTCCCTCTCTACTCCAGTTTCTAATTTTTCTATCACTGTTGGCAGCACCCCTATCTCCTCATCACCCCAAGTCCGCTGCCTTGGAGTCACACTTGACTCAAATCTGTCATTCATTCCCCACATCCAATTGCTTTTTTCATCCTGCTGCAACCACCTATGCAATATCTCGACTTGTTTCTGAGCGTTGAAACTACTAAACAGCTAATCCACTCCCTGGTAATTTCCCGACTTGACTATAGTAATAACCTACTAGCTGGCCTCTCTCTCTCCCACCTCTCTCCCCTTCAATCCATCCTATATGCATCTGCCAGGCTAATCCACCTCTCTTGACACTCTATTTCTGCTGCACCCCTCTGTGAGTCCCTTCACTGGCTCCCCATTCACAGCAGAATTAAATTCAAAATTCTCACCCTTACCTACAAAGTCCTCACCAATGCTGCCCAACCTAGTTGTCCTCACTCATCAACAAATATACTCCAGCCCGCATCCTAAGATCCAACAATGACCTGCTCCTTGCTTCCTCTGCCATCACCTCCTCTCATGCTAGACTACAGGACTTCTCTTGTGCGGCACCAACCCTCTGGAACACACTTCCTCGAGCTTTCAGACATTTCCCTAACCTTTCCTCCTTTAAACTATCACTAAAGACCTTTTTGTTCAGGGAAGCTTATCACCCAACTCAGTAATAAATGAATTTCACTTACCTAACTGTTGCCCTCAACTATCTCCTCACTAATATCATTCTCACCTTTGCAGTCCCCACCTCCTGTTTCCCATCCTCCTACCCATCTAGATTGTAAATTCCCACGGGAACAGGGCCCTCAATTCCCCCCTGTATTTGTCTGTAAAATGTTGTCTTTTATTGTATTGTTTCTCCGTTGTACTTTTATCTTTGTGCCCATGGGCAGTGCTGCAGAATCTGTTGGCGCTTTATAAATAAAGAATTATTATAATAATAATACTGTTGTCATCAATTAATATGGAAATAAAACCAAGATCAGATTATTTGCATAAACCTGAATAGTTTTAATGACAAGAATTATTTTGGTATTAAAAGGTTAGAACAGCTTTGGGATTCTATTACAAATGTTAACTGTATCCATTACTGTGGACAGCAGGAAAGAAAAATTTAATTAGTTACCCTGGTACGCACAGCATGTAATTTATGAGACTTCCACTCTTGGCTTAACAGTTTAACACAAGGCTAACTCATTTTGATCACATCAGTCCTTTAATTGCTTGCAGTCCTTAGATTGAAAATCCAGTAAGATGAAATAAAAGAATAAGTGGCTACTTTGAAGGAGATACTTTGCTGGATTTTATACACATCAAACAAATTGTTCTTGGTCATGTTATACACATCATCTTGTGTTGCTAACATGCTGTTATTTTTCTCTCGCTCTGAAAAAAAAGATGTTCTGTATTCTGAATAAAAGTATCTAGTATAAAAATAAAGATAACAAGTTTTAGATAACAAGTTTTGCTCTAAACAGGGTGCAAAGTTAATGCCAAAAAAGTTGCGTTATTTCACTCTCCATAGCGCTGCCATTACGAGTTCCTGAAAAGCCTCCTTATGCGTGAGATATGGTGGCATTAAGCTCCAAACCGCACAAAATCCAAGGGCTGCTTTGATGTGCTTATGCACACTTTCCCCCATAAACATCAATGGGGAGAGAGTGTTAGAAAAAAAACTAACACCTGAAGTGCGGAATAAAAAATCTCTGTAATGCAACCCCAATAATGTCTATGGGGAAAAAAAAGTTATGTTTAAACCTAACAGCCTAACATAAACCCCATGTCTAAACACCCCTAATCTGCCGCCCCAACATCACCGACACCTAAATAAAGTTAATAACCCCTAATCTGCCACTCCCGACATCGCCGACACTAATAAAAGCTATTAACCCCTAATCCGCCGCTCCCCGACATCGCCGCCACTATAATAAGATATTAATTCCTAATCCACCGCTCCTCGACATCGCTGCCACTATAGTAAAGCTATTAACCCCTAATCTGCCGCTCCCTGACATCACTGCAACTATAATAAAGCTATTAACCCCTAATCCACCGCTCCCCAACATCACAATACTATAAAAAAGCTATTAACTCCTAATCTGTTGCTCTCTGACATCGCTGTCACTATAATAAAGCTATTAACCCCTAATACGTCGCTCCCTGATATTGCCACCACTATATTAAAGCTTTTAACCCCTAATCTGCCTCTCCCCGACATCGCCGCCACTATAATAAGCTATTAACCCCTAATCCACCTCTCCCTGACATCACCAACACTATAATAAAGTTATTAACCCCTAATCCGCTGCTCCCCGACATCGCTGCCACAATAATAAAGCTTTTAACCCCTAAACCTCTGGTCTCCCACATTACCACCACTAAATAAACCTACTAAACCTAAACCTCTGGCCCCCCACATCGCCGCTACTAAATAAACCTATTAACCCCTAAACCGCATGCCCCCCACATCACAAAACACTAAATTAAACTATTAACCCCCAAACCTAACACCCCCTAACTTTAAATTAAAATTACAGTATAACTATCTTAAAATAAATACAAACTTACCTGTGAAATAAAAAAAAACTAAGTTTAAACTATAAATTAACCTGACATACCTATTCTAATAAAATTAAAAAAGCTACCAAATAAAAAATCTAAAATTACAAAAAATAATAAACACTAAATTATGAAAAATAAAAAACACTAAGCTTACAAAAATAATAAACACAATTATCAAAAATAAAAACAATTACACCTAATCTAATAGTCCTATAAAAATGAAAAAACGCCCCCCCAAATAAAAACACCCCTAGCCTACAATAAACTACCAATAGCCCTTAACAGGGCCTTTTGTAGGGCATTGCCCTATGTTAAACAGCTCTTTTACCTGTAATAAAAAAATACAAAGTCCCCCAACAGTAAAACCCACCATCCAACCAACCCCCCCAAAATAAAAAAAAATAACTCTAAAAAAAACCTAAACTACCCATTGCCCCTAAAGGTGCATTTGTATGGGCATTGCCCTTAAAAGGGCATTCAGCTCTTTTCTTTGCCCTTAAAAGGGCATTCAGCTCTTTTTCATTGCCCTTAAAAGGGTATTCAGCTCTTTTAAAAAAGCCCAAAACCCTAATCTAAAAAAAACCCACCCAAAAAACTGAAAAAAACCCAACAACATTAACCCCAGAATATCTACTCATGGTTCCTGAAGTCTGGACATCCATCTCCTTCCAGGCGGCAAGAAGTCTTCATCCAGGCGGCGATATCTTCATCTGCCCCGGGGACGTCGTCTATCTTCATCCCGGCGATGCGAAGTGGAGCCATCCTGGAAGCCGAAGATATCCTGCGCAGAGTGTCCTCTTCATAAGGTCACTGCCGTACACAGTTGAATGCAAGGTAGCAGATTCAAAATGGTGTACCTTGCATTCTTAATGGCTGATTTAATTCTTCAAATTCAAATCAGCCAATAGGATTTAAACCTAATAGTTCTTTCTCTTAGATTCCAAAACATCAAAACAAAAGTCAGCAGGAATTTGTATACATCTACATAGGAAATAAACATTTCTATTCTATTTCCATGTTTTTCAAATCACCAACCAATAGAGAACATCAGATCCAAAAAAAAACAAAAGTCCCCAAGAAGAGGCAAGTACCTCTGCAGTACATACTCACTGTTAAGGCCCAGTGATGCCATGGACCCAATTACATATGTTTTGTTTTCCTTTGTGTACATTTGTCATTTTGCTTTTTCTGGTATCTCAAGTTACACGGTGGATGTAATTTTCTAAGAAAAGGCCAATTTTATCAGATGTAGCTGAGGTGCTCTCTTTATTATATAAGTATTGTGTGTAATATATATATCTAAACTATAATTGCGTTTGTAACGCGTCCGTTGCCATCGGCAGTTGCACACGCATCCTCAAAGGAATGTTGGATGCACGTGCAGCCACCACAGTGTGAGACAGCTTCAGGGGCTCCAACTCTCAGCTGTAAGATAACAGGTGAGAGCTGGAGCTACTGAAGCTTCAGGCATCTGCTGCATATGGAGCAGAGCGCGATCAGTGATCCGCCCCCATATGAGGCTAGATGCCTTGATTACAGACAGTGACACTGTGTGTGTGCCCATCTGTAATGATCTTCTGCTGGTGCCGGTGGGAGGTGTAGGTGGGTGGTGGGTGGGTAGCTCAGCAGGGGAGGGAGTGGGAGTGCTCTAATAAAAAAAAAAGCTGTAGAGAGAGCAAAAGAGAGAGAGAGCAAAAGAGAGGAGAGAGTAAAAGAGAGGGAAGAGACAGAGCAAATGAGAGGGGAGAGAGAGAGAGAGCAAAAAAGAGGGGGGAGAGGGAGAGCAAAAGACAGGGGAGGGAGAGCAAAAGAGAGGAGAGGGATAGCAAAAGAGAGGGGGGAGAGAGAGCAAAAGAGAGAGGAGAGAGAGAGCAAAATAGAGGGGAGACAGAGAACAGAGAGCAAAAGAGAGTGGGGGGAGGGAGAGCAAAAGAGGGGTGAGAGAGAGCAAAAGATGGGGGAGAGAGAGAGCAAAAGAGGGGGGAGAGACCAAGCAAAAGAGAAGGGAAAGCGAGAGCAAAAGAGGGGAGCAACAAAGCAAAAGAGAGGGGAGAGAGAGAGAGCAAATGAGTGGGGAGAGAGAGCAAATGAGAGGGGAGAGACAGAGCAAATGAAGGGAGAGGGAGAGCAAAAGAGAGGAGAGAGAGCAAAAGATAGGGGGGAGAGAAAGCAAAAGGGAGGGGAAGAGAGAGCGCAAAAGAGAGGGGGAGAGAGAAAGCAAAAGAGAGGGGGTGAGAGAGCAAACAAGAGGGGGGAGAGAGAGCAAAAGAGAGGGGAGTGAGAGAGCCAGAGAGAGGGGAGAGAGATAGAGCATAAGAGAGGGGGAGAGAGAACAAAAGAGAGGGGGAGAGAGAGCAAAAGAGAGGGGGGAGAGAGAGCAAAAGAGAGGGGAGAGAGAGCAAAAGAGAGGGGGAGAGAGAACAAAAGAGAGGAGGGCGAGAGAGCAAAAGAGGGGGGAGAGAGAGCAAAAGAGGGGGGAGAGAGAGCAAAAGAGAGGGGGGGAGAGAGAGCAAAAGGGTGGTGAAAGAATACACATGGATGGATTCTTTCACCACCCTGCCATAAGCTGCATCCAGGTAGATCCCAAAAATGTCAGGGTGGTGAAAGAATCCACCTGGATGCAGCGTAAGCTGCATCCAGGTGGATTCCAAAAATGTCAGGGTGGTGAATGAATTCACATGGATGCAGCGTAAGCTACATCCATTTGGATTCTTTCACCACCCTGCCATTTTCGGAATCCACCTGGATGCAACATAACCACACCACAATAGACTGCCCGTCTGAAAATGGCAGGGTGGTTTAGTGGTTCCGTCACCA